>NC_044984.1:77080125-77164466 GCF_008728515.1 Papio anubis
TTTTCAACTCTTCATGTCTTTTAAAATTAGGTTCCATATTCAATGTATACAGGAGAAATTCCTCAAGGTTTCTGGCCTCTTGGTGGTGTGCTTCCTTAGTTTATAGTGTTGATGCAGGATTTTCTACAGTTGTATACTTACTGGTCATTACAGTTGGGGTTCCATAAGCCTATAGTATTTTTTTCAGTTAAGGCAGAACCAAGTGAGAGGAAGGTACAAGAATGATGGGGATCACACACTACTTAATTATGATAAAGCTGTTTTGACTGTGGCAAGATTGTGACAATTGAGCATGCTAATGCTTTTTCCTTGAGGCTTCCACACCCAGTCATAAGCAGCGTGGCTGCCGTCCTCTCCCGAAGAGAGAACCTGTCTAGCTGCTACGTGGCCAAGAGAGCATACCAAAACACACACTGTCTGCAGGCAAGCAAATCCCAAAGAGTGTCAGGGGCTCAGCCACATGCCTAGCTCCAGTCTCAGCTCACAAATCTAGTGTGTCTCTCCTTTTCCCTCAGGCGCATCAATTCAGGGGCCACGAGAGTCTAGCGATGTTACTTTAAGAGCAACTTAAGATGTAAATGGTAGGCCAGGCATGGTGGCTCACTCCTGTAATGCCAGCATTTTGGGAGGCTGAGGCGGGTGAATCACCTGAGGTCAGGAGTTTGAGACCAGCCTGGCCAACATACTGAAACCCCCGTCTCTACTAAAAATATACAAAAATTAGCCGGGCGTGATGGCGGGTCCCTGTAATCCCAGAGACTCGGGAGGCTGAGGCAGGAGAATCGCTTGAGCCCAGGAGGCAGAGGTTGCCGTGAGCCGAGATCGTGACACTCCACTCCAGCCTGGGTGACAGAGTGAGACTCTATCTCAAACCAAAAAAAAAACATGTAGGAGGTAACTACTGAACAATTATGACAGCAACCTACCAGGTTGTGTTCAAGCCATTATCTTGTCTAATGTTTCTGGAGCATAAAAGTCAGAAGTGATGTTAAAGACACTTCTTATTATTTTGAAATGGAGTCTTGGTTTGTCGTCCAGGCTGGAGTGCGGTGGCGCCATCTCAGCTCACTGTAGCCTCCACCTCCTGGGTTCAAGTGATTCTCCTGCCTCAGCCTCCTGTGTAGCTGGGATTACAGGTGTGCACCACCACAACCAGCTAATTTTTGTATTTTTAGTATGGACGGGATTTCACCATGTTTGCCAGGCTGGTCTTGAACTCCTGACCTCAGTGATCCACTTGCCTCAGCCTCCCAAAGTGCTGGGATTACAGGCATGAGCCACCATGCCTGGCCAAGACACTTATTTTTTATGGATACATGAGTTTTGTTTTATTTTAATATAGTTCTCTCATCCCTGAAAAACCAAGATGCCTATATTCTAAGTGACTTTTTATTGAAAATGATATATTTTACCTTAAGTATAAAACTCTACTATGAGAGTTTAAGTTGTGTGTGGGTGCGAATCCCCATAGAATTTAAGTGTCCTTGAGTAATTTATTATGATACCCTTAATAAAATGTATAACTGCAAGTCAAATTGTGACTTTTACTTGAGTTTGCCTAGGAAACGATAAGCCTTCCAATCTGTGAATTTAGTATCCCATTTAATATAATATGACTGTGGTATATGGTTAGACAATTAAATTTCATAGACATACGCATTTGATGATTCGATTTGCTTCTGGTCATTCTGAGTCTATTTATAAGAGTATCTCAAAGATTTAGGGTTTCAGATTTTCAAATATGTTTTACTCTGTTGCAGAAAATTAGAAGAACTGAGCACTCTATTTTATAGTTCAGTAGGATTTTCCCATCTGTTTAAAGGTTCAGTAACTTTCTTAGATAGAATGTGGCATGCGTAAGAAGATGCGTTGATTCTCAAAGCAAGTTAAATAGACTCAACCGCTGACCTTACGCTGAGTCATTCCTCCGGTAATTTTATCTTTCATTTGTGTAAGAAAAGCCAGGGGGAAGATTGATTTGTCCCGAGCACTTAATCTAAATGAGCCTATCACTCTTTTATCACATAGCTCTACTTTATTTTATTGTTTAGATACACAGTCTCCCTGTGTTGCCCAGGCCAGACAGGAACTTCTGGGCTCAAGTACTCCTCCTCCTTCAGCCTCTGGAGCTGCTTGGATTACACAGTGTATTTTAAGTATAACCTTTATGACTATCTAAAATTATCTTATGTAGGCCGGGCGTGGTGGCTCACGCCTGTAATCCCAGCACTTTGGGAGGCCGAGACGGGCGGATCACGAGGTCAGGAGATCGAGACCATCCTGGCTAACACAGTGAAACCCCGTCTCTACTAAAAAAATACAAAAAACTAGCCGGGCGAGGTGGCAGGCGCCTGTAGTCCCAGCTACTCAGGAGGCTGAGGCAGGAGAATGGCATAAACCCAGGAGGCGGAGCTTGCAGTGAGCTGAGATCCGGCCACTGCACTCCAGCCTGGGCGACAGAGCGAGACTCTGTCTCAAAAAAAAAAAAAAAAAAAAATTATCTTATGTAGTTGTTTCCTTGTTTATTATCTGTTTGCCTTATCAAAACTAAGTTCTCACAGAGCAAGTACCAAATGTCTCGATCACCAAAATATTCCTAGCTAGGAGCACATAGACCTTGGCTAATCAATAAACTATTTTGTGAAACAAACAAAAACAAAAACAAACAAAAAAGTTGTTGCAGGGTGCGGTGGCTCCCCCTGTAATTCCAGCACTTTGGGAGGCTGAGGGGGGCGGATCACGAGGTCAGCAATTTGAGACCAGCCTGGCCAACATGGTGAAACCACGTCTCTACTAAAAATGCAAACATTAGCCAGGCGTAGTGGTAGCACTCACCTGTAATCCCAGCTACTCAGGAGGCTGAGGCAGGAGAATTGTTTGAACCTAGGAGGCGAGGTTGCAGTGAGCCGAGATTGCACCACTGCACTTCAGCCTGGGCGACAGAACGAGACTCTGTCTCAAAAAAAAAAAAAAAAAAAAGTTGTTGAATGCAAGCAAGTGAGTTTGCCTAGAGCCCTTATCCATTTGGGCACAGGTCAGAAATCAGTAGCTTGCAGTATCTTACCAGAAAGTATTTGTTTGATACCTTCAGTATCTTTTTTGGTCTTTTAATTAAATAAGTGAAACATTTATAAATTGTGTTTTAAATAATAACCTGAGATTCTGACTTCCCTTGAAAACTTAAGGCCTTATTACCATGTGGCACCATCAGCAGGAAGGAGATAATGCTGTCACTTATCAATTAGATGGGCCCAAGTTTTTGTTTCTGTTTTTGTTTTTTTTAGCTGTTTGGTCACTGAGTTTTTGATTTGGTACCCTTGCTTTCAAACCAGTCCTTAATTTTATTATAACCAAGAACAAATAATGGTATAACTAGATGCAATGCTTTTAAATTTGATAACTATAATGTAAATTATATTGATATATGCATCAGACAAAGATAAATAATTCAGTAGGACAGAAAGGTCATGCATAAATAACTAACGAACAATAGAAAGTGATAAGTGCTATTTTAGTAGAATTCCATTTAACTTATATGAATTTAAATATCTAGGATGTGTACCAAAAGGGTGGGGAGGGGAAGCAGGTAGGAAAGGAAGTAGGTAGATAAGAAGGAAAGTAGGTAATCAAGAAAGGAAAGCAGTAGTGAGGGAGATAGGTGCCATTGTATGGGTTCTGTCTATACCATGCCATATTTGCACTATAATATGGGCAAGTGAATCTTCTGTTCTCAGATTGTCTTTCAATTGGATATTTAGATGCATTTTTTTCTTCCTTGGCACCATGGTGCTTACATGTAAATTTCCTGCTGCATTTGCTGTTTAAAGGAATGAAGAGGAATTTGTTTCCAGCTTGGGAGAAAAATGGGCTAGACTTGACTTAAGAGTTACTGTTTACCTTGATAAGGGATTCCAGAGAGTTATCTTGGCTAGACCAAAAGTTTGCCTTGCATGTTGACCCAACTTCATGCATTTTATCTATTTGTACATTTAAATTGCTGTGGCATACCAGAGGAAAAGGTTTTAACTTTTAAGCTGCAGGATCTGGGACTGCTTTATAGAGGAGACAACATTTTGAGTGGAGCCTTGAAAGATTGTGGAAGTACTGCTTTATCTAATTTTGTAGCCAGTAGCCACATGTGACAGTTAATTTAAAACATTTTTATAATTCTATCTTCACTTACACTAACTACATTTCAAGAACCCAGTCAACTCTTGTGAGTAGTGGCTACCATTTTGGAAACTGTAAAACATTTCCATCATTGCAGAAAGTTCTACTGACAGCATTGGTAGACAGTCTGCATCACAGCACCAGGTAGAAAAATGTTGGCTTCTGTAAAGTGCAGTAGTGAGTAGTTAACTTCTTAGAGTTAATTATCCCTGTCTCTCTTCCTGGACCACCATCCACCCCCTGGAATAAATTTCATTCTTTTTTTTTTTTTCCCTGGAACCAAAAGCTAAGCCAAATAATGTTACTTTCCCAAGAAAATTCTGGAATTTTACACTTATTTAAATTCTATGCTAGGTGCTTTTTTAAGCTAATGATCTGTGGAAATTATTTTGGTGTTGACACAAATGGGAAAACAGTGTTAGAGTCAGGGGAGAGAGCTCTCTTTCCTAGGTATAAAAGAAAAAAAGCAGGATAATTATTAATTACTTTAGAAAATTATCTTTCTGCTTCCTTATTTACAAAGGTTTGAAAGAAGATATTTTTTCTTTGTGTTTAAATATGGTTTGGTATTTTGATGAATATGTAGTTTATAGTTTTTCTTCATAAAATTTATATGCCATGTTGGTTTTTTGATGAAAAATGGAGCCCAAGTGAAAATGTTATATGTTGCTTTGCTGCTTCTAAACTTTCTCCCACCACTCTTCTCCTCACTATTTTTCCTGAGTTAGTTATGTTGGTTGTCACCAGTGACTACAGCTTCTATGTCTTTTTGGCAGTTTTAGAGTCTTGTTTCAAATTGTAGATAGTCAAAAGCTTGACAGTGATTTATTACTGCTCAACCTAAATGTTTTTTTGATTGTATTGCAGTTTGTGATAAAATATGTGTTGATTTCTGATAAATAATTAATATTACTCAGACTGTTGGAGTTTCCTAGGTAGTGGTTTATGTCCTGAGGACTAAAGAAAATTTGTCTAGCATGTAATTTATCCACAGCAAAATAAGAAGTGATATTTCTTTTTTTTAGACCTAGTCTCGCTCTGTCACTCATGCTGGAGTGCAATGGCGCGATCTCGGCTCATTGCAACCTCTGCCTCCCGGGTTCAAGTGATCCTCCTGCCTCAGCCTCATGAGTAGCTGGGATCACAGGTGTGTGCCACCAGGCCCAGCTAATTGTTGTATTTTTAGTAGAGGCGGGGTTTCGCCATGTTGGTCAGGCTAGTCTCGAACTCCTAACCTTGTGAGCCGCCCGCCTCGGCCTCCCAAAGTGCTGGGCTTATAGGCATGAGCCACCACGCTCGGCCAGTGATACTTCCTTAGCAGATATTAATGCTTGAGCCCTAAAGCGACTCCGGGAGCCCTTCCCTAACCATTTTCTTAAAGCAGAGGTAACCTTTTTTTTTTCTTTTTTCTTTTTCTTCTGGCAGTCCAGAGATGAGAATTTTTGGGAAGATTTTTCTGTGTTGGAATGAAAAGAATAATCCCTCATTGTGGTATAAGCTATGTATATGTATTTTTAAAATGTAATAATTTGATATAGTTTAGAATTGATATTGCCCTGCCAATGGTTAGGAAGAATACTCATCCAAGATGTTTTAACTTTTTTCCTCTATGATTTAAGAAATGAAGAACAATGAAGAGAAATAAAGAAAAGATAATTTATTCAGCAGTTTAAAGGTTGATGCTGTTATATATGTGTGTGTGTACATATGTATACATATACGCATATATATACACACATATGTGTATATATGTATACATGTGTACACAAATATGTGTGTATATATATGTATGTATGTGTATATGTGTGTATGTCTATATATGGTACCAAAATAGCAGTGACCTCAATGTGATAGAAGTTTATTTCTTGTTTATAAAATTTTTGTCTAGTGTCCAGGTGTGGTGGCTCATGCCTATAATCCCAGCACTTTGGGAGGCTGAGGAGGGTGGATCACCTGAGGTCAGGAGTTTGAGGCCAGCCTGGCCAACATGGTGAAGCCCCGTTTCTACTAAAAATACAAAAATTAGGTGGGCATGGCGGCATGTACCTGTCATCCCAGCTACTCGGGAGACTGAGGCAGGTGAGTTGCTTGAACTGGGGAGGTGGAGGTTGCAGTGAACCGAGATTGTGCCACTGCACTCCAGCCTGGGTGAAAGGGTGAGACTCTGTCTCAAAAAAAAAAAAAGAAAAAAAAATTCTCAAAAAAAAAAAAACCAAAAATTTTTTTCTCAAAAAAAAAAAAAAAAAAATTTTTTTTTTTTTTTTTTCTGGGGATGGTAAAGTTCCTTTGAGCCATCCTCAAGAGCAGGCTTTCATCTCATGTCTTAGATGCCTGCCATGCCCTCCAGCGTGTCTCCAGTGTGGGGTATACAGAGGTGATAGGAGTGGTGGCACCCACTTTTCTCTAAGGGCAAGACCTGAAAGTTTATTACTTCTGCTGTCTCTCGTTTGCTACAGTTTGCTCACATGGCCACCACCAGCCGACAGGGAGGGTGAGAAACAGTCAGTTAGGTATTCATGTCCTCAGCCCCAACTGAATGTTGTATTGTAAAGGAATAAGGGGAAAAATCTATCAGGGACAAGTTGCTTCTGCCACAAATCAACTAATTGTGAGTCTTGCCATTGGTAAGACACCAAAATGTCATTAGTAAACCAGGGTTTATTTTACTATTAGTAACACAATTTAACCACAATGAAAAAAATTAAAGCAGGTGGTGCTTACGTTTTAGGTCCTTTGTGAAATAAAGATAGCAACAAGATTCCCAGCCAAGCACAGTGACTCACACCTGTGATCCCTGCACTTGGAGGCCAAGGCAGAAGGATTGCTTGAGCGTAGGAGTTTGAGACCGGCCTGGGCAACATAGCGAGACCTTGTCTTTATAAAAAATTAAAAAAAAAAAACAGCCAGGCATGGTGGTGTGTGCCTCTGGCCTCAGCTATTCGGGAGGATAAGGTGGGAGTATTGTTTGTGCCTTGGAGATTGAAGCTGTGTTGAACTGTGATTGCACCATTGCACACCACCCTGGGCAACAGAGCGAGACCCTGTCTCCAGAAAAAAAAAAAAAAAAAAAAGAGAAACAAGATTTCCATACTCAGGAATTAGGAGTGAAGCATATAGAGAGGAAACTGTGTGAGACGTGCAAATGGAAGTTAGGAGAGGGCATGTAAAGTAATTAGAGCTGATATTAGGCCTCATGAAATACGTGGAGTTCTAAGTAACGAATAATGGTCACTGAAATTTTTCACAATCTCAAAAAGAAAAATATTTTTACTGGAGAATAAAAATGTTCTGCTTGAGGTCAGCCTTAGTCTCTAGTAGCAATAAAAGCCCGTGATATATAATGATGCTCATATTTCTTCCATTTTCAATAGCACTGTGGTAGGGAAAGTAAATGTACCAACTCATATCTAGTGGAAGGAGACAAAATTCTGCTCGGTTTCCTTTTATGCTTCGTTTGAGTTTTTTCTCTGACACATTTATAATTTTTTAGTTTCTTTAGTCTCTAGTTGAGGGCTTGGCAGATTTTCATTTTTTGAGAGGACTGTGTTCTTTCATTTTGAGAGGAAGCATAATTTCCTCTCAAAGTTGTGCATGCATGGGTTGCCTGTGTGTGCATGCATAAAACCCAATTTCTGGTTTTACAAAGAAAATCAGTTACGTATATGTCTAGAGTATCCCATTGAATTGAACTGTTATTGAGTTTCCATTGATACTTACATAAATATTAATATTAGCTAACATATCTTAGGACTTTCTTGGCTTATTCATGTTAGCATTTTTGAAACTGCTTGCTTTGTGTTTAGGTCACTTTTTTTCAACATACATATGCAAAATGTAATGTAGCATGAGCTAAAGAGAGGAAAAGGCCAACCTAGGCCTTCCTGATGGTTCCTGGGCATTACCAAATGGTGTGGTGCTATAAGTGGTCCCCAGGGAATGGCAGACAAACATCCTGTGTCCACTCTGAGTATGTGCTGGACTTGAGATTACCTGTGCTTTTTATTTCCTGCTTGGTATTTAGTTTGGACACCAAAATCTGCTGGGTAAATAAGTATCATACTAAACAAGCTTTAAAAAGTAGACTTGGTCAGGTATGGTGGCTCTTGAATGTAATATCAGCACTTTGGGAGGCCGAGGTGGGAGAATCACGTGAACCCAGGTGTTTGAGACCATCCTGGGCAACAGAAAGATGTTGTCTCTAATGGAAAAAAAAAAAAAAAGAATCTGGGTGTAGTGGCACATGCCTCTAGTCCCAGCTACTTAGAAGGCTGAGGTGTGAAGATTGCTTGAGCCTTGTAGTGAGCTGTGATCACACCAGTGCACTCCATTCTGGGCAACAGAGTGAGAGCCTGTCTCAAAACAAAAATATTACTTTAGCTAGTGGTTGTGGCTCACACCTGTAGTCCCAGTTACATGGGAGAATAAACTGGGAGGATTGCTTGAGCCCAGGAGTTTGAGGCTCCCGCAAGCTATGATCATGCCACTGTATTCCAACCTGGGTGACACAGACCCCATCTCTAAAAAAATAAATAAGTAAATAAACGAAGGTGTACCTTAAACTGCCCTGAAATCGGAAGCCAGCCAACACACTTTGATCTACATGGTGCCCTGTTTGTCTGGGTTGCACAGCTCTAGGGGATACCATATTCATAGATTTTATTTATGGTGAAATCCGTGAAACCCCCATGGAGTTGAACATGAAGTCTCTGTTCACACTCTTGATTTGCTATCTTAGGTATAGTATGTTATAGCTAAGATGGCTTTATCACTTATTGTCCAAGCCAAAACACTTTTTAGAGTAAAAGGGGACAGATTTTATAACCATACTAGAATAGCAGGCATGCGCTTGGACTCTTTTGGGAATGTAGACATTTATAGTTCTTCTACTTATTGCAATCAATATAGGACTGGTTGGTTATTAAGATAGGTTAAATATGCTTTTCTCTTTAAAAATTTCTATTGGTGTAGCAAGGGAGTAAAACATAATAGAATCAAAATGAAATATGCTAATAATGATTCTCTCTTTCCATATTGTTTGATTTCTAAAAGAAATCTTTAGAGGTTGTATTTCTTTTTCAGGGTATTTTTTGGCCATCTTTACAGAGGATTCAAAATGTTCTGCTCTTTTATGTGTCCACATCTAAGTTTCTCCAGCTGCTAAACTGTTAAACTTATATTGAATTCTAGTGAGGTTTTCCCAATAAAATGTTCTGGAGAGTATTACATGTCTTTTAAAAATTCTTTAAATTTGAGGTTGCCTTGCTCACAAACTGCCAGTAGCAAACGTTTATATACCATCTCATTCCAAATGCCTATTCTTGGCATTGCATCTCTTTATACTAGCTCCATTTCCCATTCCTCAGCTGAAATTTTTGCTCTTGCAGATTCATCTCTTCAATGGCTCCTAAATTGTTGATGTTCACGCTTTGTTTCCATTGGTTTTCACCATGATTTGCCATTTTCTCTTTCTGCCTGCCCAGATGCTTCCCTTTCTTCCAAGGGCCCGTGTCCTCTGCCTGCTCTCTTTGTGGGGGCTGTACCCCATAATCTAGTGACTTAATTTTATTTTCAGTAATTTGGGTATATTATGAAACATTTTTTTCACCCAGATACAAGGATTAAATTTGGTCATATATAAAGATTACTCTTTGAATTATAAAATACTATGTAAATGTTCTTCAGTATTATTCTAGTCTTTTATTTTTGCTCAGATTTTATTATTGTCTGCTAATTATTTTATGTACAATAGTCTCACCTCCCCAAAATACCATATATAGCTTAAGGGCAGAGACCATATCTAAAGTTTCATTATTCCCCAATAATGCCTAGAGATATGATGAACACAGAGAGGCAAATAATTTATTATTTATTTAAATATTGAACATTTTATGTCTGTCCCCCATCTTCCCTGTTCTTCAGTTTCGTCCTTCTGACAAAGTTTGAAATAAGATTTGCTAAGTATTAAACTGGAGGGTTCTTTTTATTGTGATTGTCAGTCAATTAAGAATTCTCGTGGCCAGGCCCGGTGGCTCACGCCTGTAATCCCAGCACTTTGGGAGGCCGAGGTGAGCAGATCACCGTGTCAGGAGATCAGGACCATCCTGGCTAACATGGTGAAACCCCATCTCTACTAAAAATACAAAAAATTAGTCGGACGTGGTGGCGTGCACCTGTAGTCCCAGCTACTTGGGAGGCTGAGGCAAGAAAATTACTTGAACCCGGGAGGTGGAGGTTGCAGTGAGCCAAGATCGCACCACTGCCCTCCAGCCTGGGTGACAGAGCGAGACTCTGTCTCAAAAACAAGAAAAAAAAAATCTCGCACAGCCTGAAACTTAAAGGCTGAGTAGCTCTCTGGACAAATAATAATGGCAGAGGAGGGTATTCCAGACAGAGCATAACATATGCAAAGGCAAGGAATCCCAACATGGTGGCAGGGTAGAAAGTGTAAGGAAGTCTGGAATGGTTGAGTGCGCGCTAGGTGATGGTATCTTTAATGGTGGGGCTGAAGTGGGAAAAGTTGGTGAGGGCAGAAGCTGATGGGCTTGCCAATGGAGAGACACTGAAGAATTTAGGCAGGGGATACCAGGATATATTAAATAAATCATTGTGATGTAACTCATATAAGATAGCAAATAAGAATGTTTCATGCAATAAGCCATTCAGGTGTAACTCACATTTATTAGAAACTTGATATTTGGGGCACCAGCTGTACATTGTAAAACCTACCAAGATAAACTTATGATTAATATCTCTGTTATTCTGTGATCAGCAAGTATAGATTAAACTGTGACCAAGAATAGTAAAGATGTGATAATAGATGGGATCGGTTCACAATTTCACTTAGTGTAGCTATTAAAATAACTATAGTTCTAGGCTGGGGTGTGGTGGGGCACGCCTATAATCCCAGCACTTTGGGAGGCAGAGGTGGGTGAATCACCTGAGGTCAGGAGTTCGAGACCAGCCTGACCAACATGGTGAAACCCTATCTCTACTAAAAACTAGAAAAATTAGCCGGGTGTGGTAGCACGCTCCTGTTGTCCCAACTACTCTACTCAGGAGGCTGAGACAGGAGAATTGCTGGAACCAGAAGGTGGAGGATTCAGTGATTCAAGATCGTGCCACCTCTCTCCAGCCTGGGCAACATAGCAAGACTCTGTCTCAAAAAAAAAAAAAAAAAGCTATAGTTCTCATAATGTTACATGCCAGAGTTACAGCATTAAGTGAGACTCATCCATTCGATTGCTACTTCAAGAGTAGGGGCTGTCCCTTTAAAGATGGATATTTTGTAGATTCCTTTTTGTACCATTTATTCGGAAATATTTAATTTCAGGAAAGATTTTATTTTTACTAATTATCTGTTCTCAGTCTTTTCTATTTGCCTTTTAGCATGTCCACACCAGTTGTATAATTCAGTTGTTAATGCATTGAACAAAGCACAATAAAAGATTTTTGCCAATATTTAATGCAAAGTTGCTGCTTGCATGCCTGCCATGAATAATCTTACAGTGAGTGAAAATACCTGGCTCATTTTCCTTATTAAATGAGGTTAACTGACCATTCTGATATCTAAGAAAAATAGCTTTCTCCAGCTTCAAATAGCAATAGCATACTTTATTTTTTCCCTTTTGCGAGAAACATGGAATAGATAACTTTGTGATAATTTCCCTAAAATGTCAGACCCATTGCTTCGTTTTCACAACAGTAACCAGTTTTTTTTTGTTGAGTGTTTTATGTTATGCAGGCCTGATTAAATGCATGATATAAAATGTATCATACTGATACCTTGTGGTGTGAATATATTAAAAGCATAAGTACTGTCATACAAGAGAAATTCACAAAGTTAGTTTGCTTACTCCTTAAGTCAAGTGAAAAGAAAGATTAGGAAATGTGCTTTAAAAAGTCTCTTCATAAGCAACAACAAAAAATGTTTGCCTCATGAGAAATTTGAACTAACACTTTGTTTTGTGGTAAAAATGTGTTTGTATTCTCAGAGGCAAATCTTAAGGCATGTGACACAAAATGTCAATTGTGTATTTAAATAAAAATGTCCTATATATTTTTACGATTGATTTCTCAACATGTAAGAAGATTTTTTTTTTTTTTAACTTGGCTTAACGGGCTTTCTGGTTGCAAACATTTTTTGTTTTCTAGTTGCAGTGTGGTGTGGAAGAGTTTTTTTAATAGGGTTATGTCTCATGTTTTTGTTACAAAGAAACTTTTTATTTTAGAAAGCAGGGCTAGAATAATGACTGTTAGCTTTTATTTTGAGTTTTCTAAACTACAGTTTCTTTTTGAGTTATTTTGGAAAATTGTTGCTTTTGCAATTTTAGATATTTTTGACCTTAACTGAATTGCTGATATAATAAAATCTCTTCCCATTCAGAGTAGCTGAAACTTTTCCCAAGATGGATTTGAGCAAAAGCAGGATTAAAAACAAGACAACAAACAAAATAGGACATGAGAGTATCGTTGATGAGTAGATAAAAATTAATAGGATTCAAAATGCTGAAAATATATCTCTCAAACTTTTCAAAATCCAATTTCTGCAATTATCTTGCAGTCATTTGAAGAAGGAAGAATTTTTATTGCTAGGAGAATGGAAAAACCAACAGTCCTATAGTACGTTTTAAGAAAAGGGTTCTTTGTCACATTTGAATAGAGTATGTGTGTGGAGTTTGCTCTTTTTTTTTTTTTTTTTTAAGCATAAAAAAAATCTACAAGTTGGCAGTTGGTTGTACAGATTTCCTCTTTGTGGTGGAAATACTGGGATGTTGTGGGAGAAAACCGCAGCCCATCTTAACACAGATGCTAATTGTGTTCCGTAATTCTTCTTGGTTGCCATTGCGATGTTCTTAGCTGCCTTTTATTTGTTGTTTCTCCAGGACAGAAGTGATTACTAATTACGTATCATGCTACAGTGAAGAAGTAGGCCATTTGGTTTTCTTTTCTTTTTCTTTCTTTCCTCTATTATTGTTACTATTATTATGATTTTTTGGAGAGGAAAGTGAAAGGCGGCTTAGAGGTTTTAATGCTGCTGCTCATCTCTACATGCCTAGGCTGCTTCTCTAATTTGCATGGGTACCTTGGGCATTGTCCTGTGGGGCTGGGGTAGTTTGACCTCCTCTTTAGTTTAGTGACCCTTGTCATCTTGCTGTTCATTCCTGGGGCCTGTTTAATGCTAATTAGGCCTTCAACCAGTTGCTGTTTACAACTGTGTGCTTTAGAAAGCAGGGCCTTCTCCAAAGACCACATTGGTGGTCTTAAGCTAAATTGGTAGAATTGAAGACCCCCCCATCCCCAGAGAAAAGCCTCTTAACACTTCTATTTATTTAGAAATATGTAACAGTCACACCATTAACATAAATACATAAACAATGAAGGATTGAATATTTGACTCTGATGCTTCCTAATGATGACTGGATGCTCCTTAGGAAAACTTAACTTTGAGGTCCTAAAAAAACACATCATCTCAGCCTCCCCTCCCACTGTGAACATTGGATAAAGATAAGGCAAGAGTGTTGAAAAAGAGAGGACAGTTAAATGGTCCTAAGTTAAGGAATATTTACATTATGTTTATCTACTATTTGATTAAACTGATTGAACAAAAGGACAAAATTCAGTGGACTCTATGTATGATATGTATCTGATTGTGCTAAATATAGGTTCTCAGAATTGATTACAGGCTTTATTCAGTAGATATTTTATCTGCATTTCAGCTGAGAGCTTTGCTGGCCTTCCTAGTGTTTAGATAAAGGAAGGATCAGGAACTCTAAACAGACCTCTTTGGCCAATACTGTCTCTAATACTCCTCCTGCCTGATTTTGTGGAAGTATTAACTGATGTTTGTACAAGTCAAAGATCTCACTCATGATCGCTTTGGAGAGCTGATTACAAAGGCACATTTTGAAACAAAACTTTTGAGATCAGCGTTTGGCATAGTCATTGAACCACACTATCTCCAAGTAGAGGGCAATGAAAATAAATCGGCGTCCTATGGACATTGATATTTTCTACCCTTTCTAGACTGAGTACAATGTGGATGGCTATTTATGGCGTTACGGTTCAAGGCTTGTGTGATGCACAGTGCCTTTGAGTTACTTCTGAGTAGCCTCTTTTTTCCTAATTTTGATAATGTGACATTTATTGCAATGAAATTAACAAAAATTATTGAATGTTCCTTTTTGCATAGAGACAAGATACGGAGTTTATAGAGGGAAATGCCTTCATTTAGTTTTTCATGGGTACAATAAATATAATGTTGACAAGCTACTTTGCTTGATAAACTTGTTTATGTAGTTTCTTTCACAGTGAAAACAAGGTACGTTAGAATTTTTGATTAGAAATGCTTCAATTAAGGGCAAATGAGCTTGGATGCTAAATGGGTTTGAATAATTTCCTGGACTTTGAGGGAAATTAATAGGTATTAAAAAAAGCAAGTAGGGCTGTCCATTTAAATAGAAGTCCTTAGAACAATTCATAGTATTAGAAGATAAACCTTTTTTTGTGTTGGTGCTGGGTAGGTTTTCAGCCTTTAAATAATTTTTTGTAGCTGTTTTTACAAAAAGGTATCTGCCAGGGTGTGTGTGTGTGTGTGTGCACGCGCGTGTGTGTTTGTATGTATCTGAGAGAGAGGTAGGGGGAGGCCCAGACAGAGTGCTTCTAAGCCTTCCTAAAGACCCTCCCTTGCTTCTTGTCTCCTTCTCAAAAAAAAAAAAAAAAAAAAAAAAAAAAGAAGAGGTTGGCTAGAGGCAAACCTTCCCTTTTGTTGCCATTAATCTGACACTAGGATATTTTGTAGTCCAGTGAGTAGAAATGTGTCCCAGCTGTAAGATTCTGATTGTGGATTTTTCTTCAGTAAGTGACTGATTTTTCTTTATCTCTAAATTCACATTCTTCTAAGTGGAGGATTGACATTTATGATTTCATCTGGGTTTAAAATCTGGCTGGAAGTATGGTTGTGTGTTTAATGCAAATCCGGGGAAAGAGTGCTTCCTACTAAGTTGTCATTTCATGAATTATTTAGCTTACTTATTTTTTCCACCATTTGAAGGATCCTCAAGGGAGTGATTTTTGTCTCAAGGGTACAAGCTTCTGTAGTAAATGAAGCAAAGGAATGGAGGAGCAACTGGAAAGGGGGCTAGGGAGGAGGATCAAAGCAGCAATCAACCTCAAATGGTTCTCTCCTAGTGTTGGTTTGCTCAATTGTTGAAATACGGCATTGCACCTCTCTCTGCCTGCTACGTCCAAGATTGTGATACATGAGAATGTTTATAACAATCCTCTACAAGTTGTAGAACGGAGTACATGGATGATGAGAATTCTGATTATAGCTATATTTTCTTTTCTTTTCTTTTTTTTTTTCTTTTTTCTTTTTTTGAGACGGAGTCTCGCTCTGTCTCCCAGGCTGGAGTGCAGTGGCCAGATCTCAGCTCACTGCAAGCTCCGCCTCCCGGGTTTACGCCATTCTCCTGCCTCAGCCTCCCGAGTAGCTGGGACTACAGGCGCCCGCCACCTCGCCCGGCTAGTTTTTTGTATTTTTTAGTAAGACGGGGTTTCACCGTGTTAGCCAGGATAGTCTTGATCTCCTGACCTCGTGATCTGCCCGTCTCGGCCTCCCGAAGTGCTGGGATTACAGGCTTGAGCCACCGCGCCTGGCTATAGCTATATTTTCCATTAATTATTAGCAGACATGAATATGTAGAGTGGAACTGCTGTAAACTAGAGTAGTTCTTTTTTTAAACCAGTTCACATCATCCTTCCAAAACACATGTATACTACATATATATTTAAAAATATATACATATAATACTTGAATAGTACATCTTGAATATTGTAAGTCTAAAATAAATGGAAACCCAAATAATGTGACAGAAATAGAAGTTCCAGATATTTCTCCCGTACCCCAGTTAATTATTTTGTGCAACTCTCCTTTTTTGGTGTGTGGAAGCCACTTTGAAAGGCATTGGCTAGGGCAGTATATCCTAGAGAAGGTGTGTTGGGAGAACCTGCATATTAAGTGGAAAGGATACATGAAATTGATATGGTATGTTGTGGTTAAGTATATCTCCTACATGGAGTTGGGTATTAGGTCTCATGTCATTACTATGATCTCATGGCCTGATACATCAGTGTTTCCTCCTACCTTATAGAAAATAGAGGGGTACAATTTGATATTGGGGACTGGTTTCCTGCTTTACTGCCAATGGGAAAGCTGACGTTGTGAACTTTAAAAGGAAGCAAGACTTCTAACTTTTCTCTTTCTCATTCACCTTAAAGCCACTTCCATTTGTAGGTGAAGGCTAACTTCCTTTTACCTTCCATCGTGAAGTCTGAAAGTAGTTAGGAAATGTGGCGTTAGTATGTTGTCAGAGTAATTCCATATGCTTCATTTTTGTGTTTTGGGGTTTTAATTTTAAAAGCATATTTTCAGCTGGAGTTAACAGCATATTAATTTTTTTGGTGGAGAACATTGGCTTTATTACAGAATTCTGCCCTGCAGCTTTCTGAGTTTCATTGATTTCCTTGTGTGTGTCTTTTTTGTTTGTTTGTTTGGTTTTGGTTCCAGCCACTTCAGAATTTTCAGAAAATAGTTTAGTTTACAATTTCTGTGTCTTTTTGTTCAGTTTCCAACTGGGAATAATAAGAGTGAACAACTGAAGGCTATTACCTGGCATAGAAGGGAAGAGACCTTTCTTAATAGTGTTTGCTTCTCTTAAAGATGTAGTCATGTGTAGGTTTCATAGAGATCCATGCCAATGGGAAAGAACTCAGTTTTACTTTGAGGCCTCTCTTTAGACCTGGAAGCTGCTGGGGATCTCTTGAGCACTAAAATATTAGATGAGAAGGACTTAGAGGGAAAACTCCATTTTGCTTTGATACCAAAGGGATTGAGAAATGCAATTGGGAAGGAATTTCCCTACCTTGTGCTTAATCCTGAGCCCTCTCATTCTTTCTGGTTTCAGCTATTTTAATTTTTAATCTGAAGCAAACAAACAACCCCCCCGCCAACACACACCACACAGAACACACACACTCACACAAAAGAAACAAATCACAAAATAAAAACAAACTAGGGGCACATTATTAGAACACTGGAATGTGAGAATGTAACTTTTTATTTTTTGTGTATCACGTGACTTTTATTTATTTTACCAAGTTGTCGGCAGTAAAGCTCTTTGTTTTCAAACAGGAAAATATATTTAGCAAAATATATGTCCATTCATATTTGTCTGCCTGTTGTTGGACTGCATAATTTAAGTAAACTTCACAAGGTAGGGCAGCAGCAAAAGGAATGGTTTATTACCACATTCATTCTCAAATCCCAAATGCCCTAAAGAAAATAATGATATTGAAGATTAAAATGGCAGTCTTTCACTGTCTAACCTGATTTACAATCCTGAAACATGGTTCCCTTTGTCACTTTGGAATTCTCTAGTCTCCTTGATTCTAGAGACCATGATTCAGAGATTATCCTTGTTTATTAAAGGATTTGGTTCATTTCTGCAGATATTTGTTAAACAGCTGCTAAATGGGGAAAAAGGCACTGGGTAGAAGTTTATGTCACCACCTCGATTTAAGTATGTTGAAATTCTAAGTGTGGCAAGTCTACTTTGTTTTATGTCCTTTTCTGATTTTTAGAGTTCTTCCCATGTTCTGGTTGCTGCAGAGCCTACGGTCTTTTAACTGTTTTTTGTTGCCTGTCGAACAATACAGAAAGTTAACCTGCTCTGATTACCTGATTTATGTTTTGCTGATGTGTTTCTTTTCTTGATCTCCCTGTGTTCTATTTGCTGGGATTTCCTTTCCGTTAAGAAGTCATAGAGAAAACCATCTAATATGTATCTACATGGGTGCAAAGTTTAGAAAAAAAATGCAAGGAAACATCTTACTTTCTAGCTTCCTTCTTCAAGGGAATTATAATCTAGTTGAGAAATGATGACACATACACCTGAAAAGATAAATGATTAGTCTCCCTTCCCCCTGTTTAAATAATGGTATAAGGCAGTAGTGGAAAGGTATCACAGGTATAGTACATTATATGTTGCCCAATAAATTGTAATGGCTCTCACCGTTCAGAAGTGACTCCTTTTATTGTAGTTATTTTATTCACGTTGACATAGAGATCAGTGGTGCTGACTTAATTTTCTCCAATTTGTACTTTGAGAGTTTCTTCTCCAGCTGATATTTTTGATAGCAAAAAAAGATATTTGATTACATTTGGGGTAGAAAAATGAGCACCTGCCATTATTTTGAAGTAACACTGATGAATTAGTGTTAAATGTTTACTTTTTAGACTCTCATTACTGGGAATTCCTTGATTAGAACACTGCTTGGTACAGCTCTTCCCTTTGTCTCAACAGTGATCTGGGCCTCGTGCCTTTGAAGAAAGGGTCTCCAGCTCCTTAGAGCTCTTTTTTTTTTCATTTTTTTTTTTTTTTGTTTGTTTGTTTTTGAGACAGAGTCTCACTGTCACCCCAGGTTGGAGTACAGTGGCACGATCCCGGCTCACTGCAACCTCCACCTCCCGGGTTCAAGCAATTCTCCTGCCTCAGCCTCTGGAGTATCTGGGATTACAGGCGTGCACCACCACGCCCAGCTAATTTTGTATATTTAGTAGAGACAGGGTTTCACCATGTCAGCCAGGTTGATCTCGAACTCCCGACCTCAGGTAATCCGCCCACCTCCATCTCCCAAAGTGCTGGGATTACAGGTATAAGTCACCACGCCCGGCCTCCTTAGAGCTCTTAACGAGATATTTTCCTTAGTTTTTGTTGGGGTACTGTGAAGTGGGAACCATTCCAAGTACTAGGGATCTTACAATAAAAGTTTTTGTTTTTGTTAGAACATTTTTACTACTCAGCTATGCTGTAGTTGATTTATGTAGATGGCATCTTAAAATAAATTCCTCATGCATACCTACTTTCTTATTACAAGCTAGAAGTGAAATAAGTGTTTAAATGAAAAGTGTTTAATTATAGGAGCCTATATAACCATACAGTTTGTATTTAGCCCTAACACTATTTTGTTTGTTCAGAGAGCTTTATCAGGCTGTTTCTATCAAATATTATGTTTTGGTTGGGGGCTAGGGTTGTATATTTTAACTATTATACCCAGTATAGAAACTGGTGAAACTTTTTCATATTTATATTTTCACTATCTACTAGGCAAAGCAGTTTTTATCATTTTCTATCTTTCATGTTTTTTCTTCCCACAGTTAATTTTAGATGGTGTGAGTCTAATGAGGTGGCTAAGGGACATTATTTATGAAATGTCAGTGGACTTATTTTCTGCACTGAAGTCCATTTTACATGTGGAATAGCTTGTTTGTTGTTTTAACTATTTCTGAGTTGGAAAGGGGATATTTAAGGAATTGTTTGTAATGAGGTTTAGACTTTATTCTTAAAGGATTCGAAAAAATACAGAAGCTAGTTATATGTAAATGAATTTATATTTTTCCCTGAAATGTTTGCTAAATTTTTCAGACAGTTGCTTAAGTTAGATTTACTTCTTAAAATCTTTATCCCTTAAAATTATCTTTGACCTAATTCATCTTATGATGTCAGTATGGATTTGTGTTTCTGTAATACTCTTAGCTGATTAAAAACAGATATTAGAAATTAAATGTCCTGGCCAGATGCGGTTGCTCATGCCTGTAATACCGGCACTTTGGGAGGCCGAGGCGGGTGGATCACATGAGGTCAGGAGTCTGAGACCAGCCTGGCGAACACGGAGAAACCCCGTCTTAACTAAAAATACAAAAAAATTAGCTGGGCGTGGTGGTGTGTACCTGTAGTCTCAGCTACTTGGGAGGCTGAGGCAGGAGAATCGCTTGAACCTGGGAGGCGGAGGTAGCAGTGAGCCGAGATCACATCATTGCACTCCAGCCTGGGTGACAGAGCAAGACTCCATCTCATAAAAAAAAAAAAAAAATAAAAAATAATAATAATAATTAAATGCCCTTAGACCAACAGTAGCCTAAAATTTTCTTTCCTTACTTCATCTTGGTAATGTATGTCCTCTTTTAAGAACGTAATTATGTGGTTTCCAAAAGTGGTATTTTGGCATGAGATGAGACTAGACTTTCCAGTGTCCCTACAACATTTAAATGATTTCCTTACAGAACGTATGTTATGGATTTTCTTTTAAAAAATCAGATCTGCTACTGTATTTTAAATATAACTTAATAAAATTATTTTATTCTGTAATGTTTTGGAAATATCTTTTAGGTAGAGTGCTTTTTATTTTGGGGGCAAGTTATAACAATGTTATTTGAGTACAGAGATTATAGTACAGTATACCTTCTGACCCTTTATATAAATATTTAGAGTAAGGGAAATAAGTATTTTTCTACAAATTCAATGGAAATACTCAAAATTCTTACATCATTGCAACTATTGGTAAATACTAGTGAAGTTGAAGTTGGGTGGCGCAAATTTCATGGGTACGTGATTTTTAAGTTTTTACTGCAAGGTTTGGTAGCTTAGGAACAGCAATAAGAGCACAGTGGGGTTACCTGAGTGGTGGGTTAGCAATGTCAGGTAAATATGTCTCTTCTCCCCACCAATATTTTGCATATGTCTCTTTACCTTATTAAATTTATTTGGTTACAATCTCCTAGAAGGAAAAGAAAAAACTTACTAGCTTGCTTACCTTTTCTCCCTCACAGCCTTCCCAGACCTTTTTCATGTTCAAGAGCTAATGTCCTGGTCTTTTCATCTCTGGAGAATGTATAATTACATCCTTAACATCCTTGCACTCACCTTAAGCACTTTCCTGCTCTTAGGTTCTTGGACCTACTCTGTTTCTCTTCTCTTTCCAGGGTGCTGAAGTTCTAAACTCCTGCAGCTTTTCTCTCTCTTCACTTTCAGAACCAAGAAGTTCTGAATGGACGTTACTGGAAAGTCTAGCGCAGTGGTTCATCTCAGTACTTTGGGAGGCCAAGGCAGAGGACCACTTGAGCCCAAGAGTTTCAGAACAGCTCAGGCAACCTAGGGGGACTCTGCCTCCAAAAAGAAAAGAAAAGAAAGGAAAACCTGTTACCTACTTCTGTCTGTCACCAGCTACTCCAAACTCATTGAGGGATACTTCTTTGAGGTAATAAAGCGCTTCCTTTTGCTAAATGGCTTCCTCAAGTCTCCAGATTCACCCTTTTGTCTTTTTGAAACCAGTGTCTGATATGTAGGATAAAGTTAAATGGGTTTTCTAATCTTGTGAATGGCAGGTGTAGGAGGTAGAGGTTTGCCAAGCAATCATGACCATCTAGAACTGTGTCAGGGGAAAAAAGAGAATTGCACCCTGTGGGCTCTAATTGTGTGTATGCTGAATTTTAGAGGTTGTTAATAAAGAGGGAAGAACAAATAGGCTTAAGTGTACTATAATGGTTAAGAAACATTTAAAACAGAGTATAAGCAGACACACGGATTCATGGGTTCTGTAAATTAATATTACTGTGATGAATTAGCAACATGAACAATGGAAAGATTCATTAAACAAAGTTTGTCCTTTCATCTGGTATGATTAATATTTATTTGAAGTAAAATGCCATCCCTGACTTAAATTATATAGAAATATAGACTAAGCCAGGCTCTTTACTGGAACATGCAAACAGTTCTGATTCATGTTCACCTCTGACAAAACAGTGAACTGTGAACGAAGGCAGAGAATCTGAAGAAACTTGTTATTAATACTATAGAAAGAATCCTGACTGATGGGCATTTGGTTCATCTTCCCTCTTTGAATGTAACTTTGAATCTATTGTAAGATAATGGTAGGAATACATAGAGTTTGCTTTATGCCCTCAGTTTGCTTTCTGTGTTCTATTATATTTGCTTTTCACATCTAACTGGTGAAGTAGGCAAGACAAGTACTATTCATGTTATCTTTCATTTTATAGAGGAAGAAGTGGCTCAGTAAAGATGAGTAAGCTAGCTGAGCACAGTGGCTCATGCCTGTAATCCCATCACTTTGGAAGGCCAAGATAGGATAATTTCTTGAGGCAAGGAGTTTGAGACCAGCCTAGGCAACATAGTGAGACCTTATCTCTACAAAAACAAAAAATTAGCTGGGTGTGGTGGTGTGTGCCTGTGCTCCCAACTACTTAGGAGGCTGAGGAGGTAGGATGAATTGAGCTTACGGGTTCCTTTCACCACATACTCTAGCTTGAGTGAGATCTTGTCTCTTAAAAAAAAAAAAAAAAAAAATAGATGGGTAAACTGTCCATGGCCATGCTGTCGGGGACAGTCTTGCTGTAATTGTGAGGGGGCGAATTGAGGCTATAGGAGTTGGTTCTCTCTCTGTTTATAGTTTATTGTCCCTCTTTGAGAGACTAAATATTTGAAATTTCTTGAAATGCCAGTAGTTTGCTTGGCTTTGGTTTGGAAATGTCATTTGATAGCATTTTTTTTTTTTTTTCTCTTATGAATTTTCTTCACAAGAAGAAGATGTTGATTTTCCTGGGAAAAAGTATATTGCTGGGCCAGATTCAATGCGTTTGAAAAATTTCTTCTTATGGCCGGGCACGTTGGCTCACACCTGTAATCCCAGCACTCTCGGAGGCCAAGGAGGGTGGATCACCTGAGGTCAGGAGTTCAAGACCAGCCTGGCCATGGTGAAACCCCATCTCTAGTAAAAATACAAAAAATTAACCAGGGGTGGTGGTGTATGCCTGTAATCCCAGCTACTTGGGAGGCTAAGGCAGGAGAATCACTTGAACCCAGGAGGTAGAGGTAGCAGTGAGCTGAGATCGTGCCATTGCACTCCAGCCTGGACAACAAGGGTGAAACTCTGTCTCAAAAAGAAAAAAAAAAAAAAAAAAAAAAAGAAAAGTAAAATTTCTTCTTTTTGCTTACCTCCCTGCCTCTTTGCCTTTAAAAAAGAAATATTCGAACAGAATGTCATAATTGCTGGGGTGCTATCGTGCCACTTTCCCCCTGTTTAGGGAAGCCAGTTGAGTGAGCTCATCCATACCTTCAGTGACCTGGATGGGGGTGAACATCATCTCTGGGCTTCTGTATTGTAGGACCAGATGCTTCTCCTTTCTGCTTTTCCTTCATGGAGTCATAACTTATCTTTGACTATTCTTTTTACATGACTTCTCCTCTAATTAGTCACTAGTTCAAGAAAAAGTATATTCCCATACTATGTAATTCCAATTCTTGAGCTTTTTATCTTTCCATGTTACTAAGGGTTTTTTATTTTTATGTAGGTCATGACATCCCTACCTCCAAACCCTATTTTTGTTATCCTAGTTTAAGTTTTTATTTATTTATTTTTACTTTGGACATTGCAGTAATCTCGTCTGTATTCTCTGCTACCTGTCCTAAATAAAATGTTATATATATTTCCATAAGTTATGGAATGAATGGTGAAATTAAGACAGTCAGATACTCTCAGATGTAAGAATCAGACCTAATACTAACACAAGTGAGAGCTATGCTCTTTGCCACAGGAAAAGTGGTGCAGGCCGGGCGCGGTGGCTCAAGCCTGTAATCCCAGCACTTTGGGAGGCCGAGACGGGCGGATCACGAGGTCAGGAGATCGAGACCATCCTGGCTAACATGGTGAAACCCCGTCTCTACTAAAAATACAAAAAACTAGCCGGGCGAGGTGGCGGGCGCCTGTAGTCCCAGCTACTCGGGAGGCTGAGCCAGGAGAATGGTGTAAACCCGGGAGGTGGAGCTTGCAGTGAGCTGAGATCCGGCCACTGCACTCCAGCCCGGGCTACAGAGCAAGACTCCGTCTCAAAAAAAAAAAAAAAAAAAAAAAAAAAAAAAAAGGAAAAGTGGTGCAAAGGCTTTTCCTCCTGATAAATACCAACTTCAGAAGGGAAGGGATTTAGTAACTACACTGCAAGATAACTTTTCCATATATAATGTTATATATATTCATAAAATTATGTTGCTTTTCTACGTAAAAACCTCTGATGATTCTATAGGCCAGAAGTTATAGTCACTGAACGAGCAGCATCAACATTGTTGGTAAATTTTTAGTAATGTAAATTCTCAGACCTCACCCTAGACAAAAGTGAATCAGAAATCTGTACTTTAGGAAACCTGCCAGTGATTTTGAGACACACTTTTTGAGAACTACTGCTGTGGGTAACAAGACAAAGCCCATACTCCTTACCAGGCACAGAGGACCTTTGGTAGGCTTTACCTCCACAGCCACTGCTTATGCTTTATCTTCATTGCTCTCCTGCCCCAACTGTTACCGTTCTAAGCTTCTTATCATTTTCAGAACATGACATATACTTCCCTGACCTGTGCTTTGCTAAGCTGTTCTGACTTAATCAAGAGTGTTTTATCTTACTCCCCTGCTTGAGAAATTCCCACAGAAGCAAGAAGCAGCAAGGTAGAGGGGAAAGAGTGTGAACAGCCTTGAGTTAAAATCTGTGTACTGTGGTGTTCCAGATGTGTCCACTTTTGCTTGGCTTTTCTTATCTGAAAATGGGGATAATGATACATTAGCATTACTATCAAGACTGGAAACAAAATGCTCTGTATAAAGCACCTATCTTTCTATCAACTGGAGTTCAGTACTGTAATTGTTTTTGAGGTGCAATTCACATAACATAAAATTTACCATTTTGAAGTGTACAACTCAGTGACATTCAACTCAGTACATTCATGATGTTGATCACCTCTATTTCCAAAACATGTCAACACCTCCAGAGGAGACTCTGTACCCATTAAACAGTCACTTTCTATTCCCTCTCCTCTCCTCAATGGTTTTTTTTTGACACAGTCTCGCTCTGTCGCCCAGGATGGAGTGCAGTAATTTGATCATGACTCACTGCAGCCTCAACTTCCTGGGGTCAAGCAGTTCTCCCATTTCAGCTCCCTGAGTAGCTGAGACAACAGGCATGCATCACCACACCCAGCTATTTTTTATTTTTTTTCCATTTTTTTTGTAGAGATGGGGGTCTTGCTATGTTGCCTCTGCTTGTCTTGAACTCCTGTCCTGAAATGATCCTCCCACCTTAGCCTCTCAAAGTGCTGGGATTATAGGCCTGAGGCACTGCACCTGGCCTCTCTCTATGTTACTTTACATTTTATTTTCACATGATACAGATTCTGGAGATGAATATTCTCATATTCATCTTTTATTTTTTTGAAGATATAGAGTACTTTGCCACTTAGTATGTGTACAGTTCTAGCTTAATTACGGTGAATTAAAATGTGCTGAAGATCTAAATCAGACCACAAAATGTGATTGATTGTTGCCAGAGGAAATTAATACATGTTGTCCAGGCATTCCTCTGAGATACCTTAAAGTGTGGTATATTTTTATGTCTACTTTGTAAGGGCGCCTTTTGATAGAATGAGTACACACATATGCACATAACCACTGTAGTATTTAATTACACAATGGTAGTATGGCTAATTATTCAGAATTGTTTCCACAGTGTCCTCAGTACCTGGCTATTTACACAAAGCTAACTGTTGCTGATGCAAAGGATAGAACATTATTTTCTTTTTTAGTACCTTTTGGTTCTAGGATTCTTAAGATCTCGAAATAATATTTAACATTTTTAAAGGACTTAATACTTTTTGTCGTGCTTTCATTTACATGTCTCATTTCATCTTTTTCCCAGGATAAGAAATCAAAATCAATTGACGCAGTCTTTTTTTTTTTTTTTTCAAAATTAGAATATATCTTCAGTTCTAAATGTAGGGACAGATTTAGTTTGAAAGTAGTAAAGTTCTAAGAAGCATTATTGAATTAATGTTCATTCAGTTTTCCAATGACAAGATGCAAATATAATATTTCCTAACATTTTATATGTAGAAGAACATGCTTTCATTATAAATGACTAAATTAGTGTTACTCTGTCAAATGACACTTGATTTAATTTTAAAACTATTAGCTGTAATAAAGAATTAGCAGTATGAGGAGTTGAAGAATTTTTAAACACCTTCTTCCTGTGCTTTTAGAAATGACTTAGGAGCTAGTAATATGGTGTGGGGGTGGGAAGGGGAGTTTTCAAGTTGGAACACTGCAGCTTATTAGCATCTTTCAAACCCTAATGCTGTTTTGTTTCAGATAGATTTATTACACTGTCTTTTTCCCCAGTTCACTGCAGCATGTGAAGGCTCAGTTGGAACAAACAAAAGAGATATATAACCTCTGAACCAATTAGCATAGCTTACAATGTTCTCAATAGGCTTATCTACTGTATATGAGACTTGGGAAAATGACTTGACTTTTATGCTTTCTTGATCCCTAGGGATGTTTTTCAATATCAACTGCTTTGTGCCCCCAGTATGTGATTTTCAGCTTTCTGATAGAAACCCTTCTTTACAATTTGATGGCTCCAGGGTGCTTCAGTCACTCACTTGTGACTGTTCACTTATTTGCACAGGCTGTGTTGATGCGTGAGAAGAGGGCACATGTGACTTGGTCCCAGGGCAGCCCGCTGGCCTCAGCCGGCATGTGGGACAGGGCGCAGGCCCGCAATTTGTTCAGCTAGTGTTAACTCCTGGGGCGCCCTCCTCTCTCACTCCTCTCCTCATCCTTTGTCCTCCCTCTTTTTACTGCTTGTCATTGGAATTTGGTTCGTCTTTTGTTCTTGAAAGATATAAATGATGCACATTTTCCCTCTTCCCCATCTACCAACTCACAGAAAAAAAGGGCTTGTGTTGGGGGGAAACACAAATTGAGGTGTATTGTTAGTGACATTTCATAGAGCAGGCCAAGCTCTGCCTTGCATATTTATACAATTTTGATTCCACAAACAAGTGAAGGACTCTAAATCATGTGACTTTTGCTGGTTGTGTGTGCGTGTGTGTGTTTGTGTGTGTGTGTTTTATTTTTTAACAGCATCTATGGTTTTATTTTGTGTTAGGTCAAATGAGGTATTTGCATTACTACCTCTTATAAAGGCTTCTATTATAAATATATTAAAATGGTCATACTCCTATTACCATAATCAATGATTTTTCAATTTGAGAAGGTGAATTTAACCACATCTTGAAAGTATATTTATTAAGAGAATAGAGTGTGAACCCGGAGATACATGCCTTAGTTATTGACTGTTTGACTTTGGGACTATTATCTAACTGATGCAAGTTGCAGTTTTGCCATTTGCAGAAAAGAAGTAGTTAGTTATCATGGGATCCTTCTGAATATTTATATAAAGCTACCAATAGTCTCTGCCTTGTAATAACCACTCAAGAAAAGGTAGCAGTGATGCTAATAGAAATCCTTTGGAAAAATAAAGACAAGGAGCCTGGGATTCTAAGAGAAGTAAGTCAACATGGAAGAGTTCATCTGTGAATCACTTGAATCTGAAGTTGAGAAAATTGGCCGGGCGTGGTGGCTCATGCCTGTAATCCCAGCACTTTGGGAGCCTGAGACAAGTGGATCACTTGAGGTCAGGAGTTCGAGATCAGCCTGGCCAACATGGTGAAACCCCATCTCTACTAAAAATACAAAAATTAGCTGGGCTTGGTGGCACGTGTCTGTAATCCCAGCTACTCGGGAGGCTGAGGTGGGCGAATCGCTTGAACCTGGGAGGCAGAGATTGCAGTGAGCCGAGATCGCGCCACTGCACTCCAGCCTGGGTGACAGTGAGACTCCGTCTCAAAAGAAAAAAGTTAAAAAATTATATGGTAAGACAGTCTGTATATTCTGTACATTATATCCACTCTAGAAAACTCTCAGTCATATGTTGATATCACGGTCCTGTATTTAACCTAGTATTTGTGTCTGAAGGGTAGAGATTGGGTTGCCTTAAAAGAACGTTGGTTTCCACAGGTGCTGTGGTTTGTTCACATCCCCTCCAAAATTCAGATGTTAACAATATCATGTCAACTAGGATGATGACAATATGGTACTAAGAGATGGGCCCCTTATGAGGTAATTAGGCCATGAAAGTTCTTCCCTGGTGAATTGGGATCATGAGCCTTAAAAAAAAAAAAGGCTTCAGGAGCATTCAACTAGCTTGCCCTTCTGCCTTCCACCATGTGGAGACACGATGTTTCTCCCTTTCTGGGGATGCAGCAACAAGGCGCCATCTTGGAAGCAGAGAGCAGCCCTCCCCAGACAACACACCTGCCAGGGCATTGATCTTGGACTTCCTAGCTTGCAGAAGTGTGAGAAAATAAATTTCTCTGTAAGTTATCAGTCAGTCTCCAGTGTTTTGTTACAGAAGGACAAAGCAAACTAAGATAACAGTGGAGAGCATGATGAAGTGATTTCCACTGCTTTGCTTTTATATGTTGTAGATTTAGGTTTATGAGTTATCAGCTATATATTTTGGCCTTTCAGAGATAATAGGATGGGTTAGAATACCATAATACCAGAAACTTAGAACAGGGCCAGCCATATAGATGGAACTCGGTGTGTGTATCTGAATTGAGTATGAGCAACCTCCCAGGCCTTTTGAGTGCTGGATTTTAATAAGATTGGGGTTGAGGTGGGGGTGGAGTTTTGGGAGGAGACTATTTGTAGCCAGGACGACCTGGCTGAATTCATTGCAGTCCTGTATTTCAGTGATATTTCAGTGAAAGCATTGAGAACTACTGAGGGAAAAACATAGAGCTGGTTACTAAGGTATCTTGAAACACGGCTGAAGAATGAATTTTATTTGCTGTAAAAATTAGTTTTATAATAGACTGATGCCCCAGCTGAAGGCTCTCATGGTAAATTGAATCCTTTAGCTTCTTGTTTTAGTAGTGAAAAATTTCAGGAAAAGCTAGTGGCATTTACTCCAAAACAAATGAATAATTATTTACAGCCCTTTACATGCATTTTAACTTACACTACAGCCTCCTTTACATTTTGGTGAAAATAATAAAAATAACTTTAGCCTATTCCAGCAGTTTAATGTAAGTAGTTGGTCTAAGAATAACTTTGCTATGGTGGTAAGCTTAGGGGAAAAGTATATATAGTGCATAACATATTTAATAAAGTTGTTCTAAGTTACACCTCCTCAGCAGCCTCTTTGGCTGAACTTTGGTAGAAACTTCCGCCCCAGCCTGTTTCTTCTCAGGCTGATTCTATGAAGCAGAGTGGTCTAAAGACCAAGAGCAGGTTGTATTGGGAGTCTGACTGGGATATAAGTGCAGGTTCTGCAACTTACCAGCTACTGGTTATAACCTTGGTCAGGTCACTCAACCCCTCTAAGCCTCAGTTTCCCCAACTTTAAAATGGGGATATAAAAGTTCCTACTTCATGTTTTTGTGAAGTTTTATTGAATTTATCTCATGAATATAATTAGCTCAAAATAAAAGTTGACTATAATAACAATTATTTAAGATATGTTTGTATAATATAAGACTAGATGTTGGTTCATGCTGTGATTTATGTCAGAGGATCTGAAGTTTTTAGTTGCCTTTCCAATGCAGACTGTATTGTTCATACTTTACCTTGTTCACAGTATCATTAGCTTCCCTGCCTTACTTTCTGCAACACTGATTGCATTTTAAAAATATAATGGGTATTCTACAAGTGATCTTGAAATTTTTATTTATACCACTGGAAAATGATTTGAAGTATTTCCTGTATAGCCTAGGTGTTACTGTGAAGCAGTATGTTGCTAATTACAATTTTAATAAAACGTGTGGGAGGCTGTCTTCACACTAATTGTTTTATTCACCAAGACAATTGTTACTCTTCTGTATGGTAATGAATTGGACAATAACTGTTACCTACTTCAGAGAAATAGGCTTCCTTGTTGCTAAAGTGAATAGGTTGGTTGAATTTTACATAGAAATGACCATGTAGCAGCACCTCTGGTATGGTCTCCTGATACATGGTGTTTTAGGAAGCACTGTTTTATTCAAGTATCACAATGTATATTGGCTGCTGTGTGTAATAAGGTCTAGGCCGACAAAAAAAGAGTAAGGTCAAAAGCGTATAAAAAAATTTCAGTATGGGCCGGGCGCGGTGGCTCAAGCCTGTAATCTCAGCACTTTGGGAGGCCGAGGCGGGCGGATCACGAGGTCAGGAGATCGAGACCATCTTGGCTAATACGGTGAAACCCCGTCTCTACTAAAAAAAAATACAAAAACCTAGCCGGGCGAGGTGGCGGGTGCCTGTAGTCCCAGCTACTTGGGAGGCTGAGGCAGGAGAATGGCGTGAACGCGGGAGGCGGAGCTTGCAGTGAGCCGAGATCTGGCCACTGCACTCCAGCCTGGGCGGCAGAGCGAGATTCCGTCTCAAAAAAAAAAAAAAAAAAAAACAAAAAAAAAAACTCAGTATCTCTCTTTTCTGAATTCTGTGAATTAGATGCTAAATCAGTTTTAAAGATAAGAGGTGCTGATTTATCAAGCTTTGAATTATCTGACAGTGGTTTTTTGGCTTACTCATATATTCAGTGCATGTTTTTGAAGGATTTTAGGTAGACAGAACCAGGACAATATTAAGTCATTTTAGGCCCATGTGGGAAGATTAGATCATTCAATTTATATAAAATGCTCTAAATCTTATAATTCCTAGGTACCATGAATGGCTCTAAAATTGTTTACAGAGTAGGTTTTGTTTTGCTTTTTTAGAGTGGTCATTTTTAATATAACCAACCTAATTTTTTTTTTTTTTTTTTTTTTTTTTTGAGATGGAGTCTGGCTCTGTCACCCAGGCTGGAGTGTAGTGGCGCGATCTCTGCTCATAGCAAGCTCCGTCTCCCGGGTTCACGCCATTGTCCTGCCTCAGCCTCGTGAGTAGCTGGAACTACAGGCGCCCGCCACCAAGCCCGGCTAATTTTCTGTATTTTCAGTAGAGACGGGGTTTCACCGTGTTAGCCAGGATGATCTTGATCTCCTGACCTCGTGATCCGCCCGCCTCGGCCTCCCATAGTGCTGGGATTACAGACGTGAGCCCCCGCGCCCGGCCACCTAATTTTCATTTTAAAAGATATAAAGACTTGGGGCTGGGTGCGGTGGCTCACGCCTGTAATCCCAGCACTTCGGGAGGCCAAGATGGGTAGATGGAGGGCGTGGTGGCGGCACCTGTAGTCCCAGCTACTCGGGAGGCTGAGGCAGGAGAATGGCGTGAATCCTGAAGACGGAGCTTGCAGTGAGCCAAGATCGCGTCACTGCACTCCAGCCTGGGTGATAGAGGGATACTCCGTCTCAAAAAAAAAAAAAAAAAAAAAAAAGATGTAAAGACTTGGCTGGTTGCGGTGGCTCAAGCCTGTAATCCCAGCACTTTGGGAGGCCGAGGTGGTTGGATCACTTGAGTTCAGGAGTTTGAGACCAGCGTGGCTAACATGGTGAAACCCCGTCTCTACTAAAAATCTAAAAATTAGCTGGGCATTGTGGTGGGAGCCTGTAATGGCAGCTACTTGGGAGGCTGAGGCAGGAGAATCGCTTGAACCGGGAAGGGGGAGGTTGTAGTGAGCTGAGATCACACCACTGCACTCCAGCCTGGGCAACAAGAGTGAAACTCCGTCTCAAAAAAAAAAAAAAAAAAAAAAGTAAAGATTTGCTAGTTAGAGAAGTTGTGACTAATGAACAGCCAGAGGTAAACGAAAATATACATCTGAAACATTTCCAGACAATGATGATATTTGCAGGAAAAACTTTGCTTTCAAGAGCAGTAGCCTCTAGCTGATTCACTCTAAAAAGTCCATGTTGCATTTATAACTCCAGCAAAAGATACCGTTCTTTACCATTACAACAGAAAGTTCCTCCCTTCTGCCAGTCTGTACATCAGTCTAACTGATATTCTTGCTATAAAATATTTTCATGGGATAATTACTACCAGGGAATTATCTGTAGTAGCTACCTATAACTTTATGTAGAATGATTATACTCATGATAGCACTGATTTCAAAAATATATTCAGTGTTGAAAAATGTACTCAGACCTGCAGACCAGAGATTAGATTGTTATGGACTAAGGGTTTAATGACCTGCCCTGATGGAGAATCACTTGACTCCCTTGGTTCCAACCTTCATATTTCAGGAAGAGAGATTGTCCCCTGTTGTTTTCCAGAAGAAGTGAGCTTCACATATGAAGGGGCATTTCCTAGGGATTATGTGGAAAGGTAGAAAAGAAAGATGCCCTTTCTCTCACTGCTGTAAGTCACATATCTCTGAATTTTTAGATGGGGGGTGGCGGGTACGAGTTTCCTAGGACCACTGTAACAAAGCACCACAGACTGGGAGGTGTAAATAATAGATATATTTCTTCTGCAAGTTCTGGAGGCTAGACATCTGAGATAGTGTCTGCAGGGTTGGTTTCTTCCGAGAGCTGTGGAATTAGTTCTGTGTGTCTCCCTTTCTCAGCTTCTGGTAGTTTGTTGACCATCTCTGGCTTTCCTGGCCTTATATTCCAATCTGAGCCTTCATCGTCACATAGTATTCTCTCTGCGTGTGTGTCTGTGTCCACATTTCCCCTTTTTATAAGGACACCTCAACATATCTTTTTGAGGGTACACAATTTACCCTACAACAGAGGTCTTGCCCATGAATCCCTCAGAGTTGCTTACTGTAGTTGTAGTGTTCTTACCAGCAAGGAGCATGAAGTTTCACGGTGAAGCTTTCACCATCATGTCTGCCGGCATGTGTTGTTTCTTTGTCCGGGATCCTAGTCCTGGTCAATTTCTCTGGCCTTTTGCAAGACTACATCAGAATACATAGTATAATAAAAAAGTAAAGAGATATAAACTAATTTCATGTGTGTTTGTAGGTATGAAGCAAGAAGTTAAGTATTTAAGCTGTGGAATCTAACCTGGTTTCAAATAATGGCTTTCCTATGCCTGTGACCTGGGCAAGGCACGTAAACCTCAATTTCTTCATCTGTCGACTGAAGGTACTAATAGTGCCTTTCTCACAGAGGATTGCTTGCAGAATAAATGAGATATTAGTCGTAAAACCTTAGCTGTAGTGCCTGGCCTATGGGGTGAGCATACAAAATGACAGCCTACAAGAAGGCAAACAAAAAGTTCTGCTGCCTCTTGCAGATACTGGGAAACAGGCCTATACCCGGGCTGAGGGAGACATCTAGCTTGTTACCTTGCAGTGTGGCTTACCTCTGTCTGCTACAAGCCCTACTCTGTCATGATTCCCGCTCTGTTCAGCTTATGTGTCTGGACAGTTGCTCTCCTTACTCGGCACCCAGCTGGACACCAGACTGCTTTCTTCTCCTTCAAGCTGTTGCATTTATTGTGTTTTCAGAGCAGGACTCATATTTTTCTCATTAAAACACATTATTGAAGGAAAGGGAGAAAAAGGTAAATGTCAGAATTTACTTAAGCTCCTGAAGTAGTAAATGCTATTTAACATCCTCCCACCACCAAAATTTGAGTTTTAGTGTTTCCACACTTAAGAACTTGGAAACGTATGACTTAACTGTCATTGATGAGATGATAAAAATGACACCTCCATACTTTTTTTTTTTGCAGAGAGTAGCGAGACAACAGGGTTTGTCCTTGTCAGTTTTTAACTGTTAGAGTCAAATCCTATAGAAACACATTTTTCCTGTTAGCATTTATTTGGAAATATGGAATGTGTTTGTGTGTGGCTTAGAGCTGTCCCTGTTGGTTGTACATCATTATTAAACAACAAAGAGGGGGTTAAATCAGAAACACACATTGGCATGCTTAGTAAACATATTAATGGAAGTTCAGGATACTAGCCTATAGCTTTGCAACTTTTATGTATTTGATTCTCAACAGTACTTATTTATAAACCTTTTAAAAAGAAGGCAAGGGTTTTGACAACTTCCAAAATACTTGGCCATTGTTTTTAAGGATCTCCTATGTTCAAACTTGTATGATAGGCCCCATGGGAGGATTTCAGACATGGAGTGAGGATGAGGGAATCTTCCACTGTAATAAGGGACATAAGACAATTGGGTAAAGGCATTTGCAAGAATAGAACTGATTTCTAATTGGGTAATTTGAGAAAAGTTTTTTAGTTTTCCTTCTTGAAAGATAAAATTGATTTTGACAAAATAGGGTAAAGGAGGAAGAATTCCAAGGAAAAGACATGAGATATATGAAAGTGAAATGCTGGTTTGAAGAATGAAGTATAGAGCTAATGTTGGAAAGACAGGAAAAGAACCAGTTGTAGAAGGTTGATGATAGCACACTAAGGGGTTTAGACTTTGTAGTAGAAAATTAGGAGTAACCCCTTTGAACAGGCTCTGCAGAAGAAAAGACTAGTCTGATAGGCCGGGCGCGGTGGCTCAAGCCTGTAATCCCAGCACTTTGGGAGGCCGAGACGGGCGGATCATGAGGTTAGGAGATCGAGACCATCCTGGCTAACACAGTGAAACCCGTCTCTACTAAAAAATACAAAAAACTAGCCGGGCGAGGTGGTGGGCACCTGTAGTCCCAGCTACTCGGGAGGCTGAGGCAGGACAATGGCGTAAACCGGGAGGCGGAGCTTGCAGTGAGCTGAGATCCGGCCACTGCACTCCAGCCTGGGCGACAGAGTGAGACTCCGTCTCAAAAAAAAAAAAAAAAAAAAAAAAGAAAAGACTAGTCTGGTAGCGTAGGATACTTAGAGATGCTCTGGTGATGGAGACAGCTTCAAGGAGCTTCTGTAGTATTCCTGGTTTGTAGTCATGAGGGCTTGAATGTTATTAATGAAAGTCAGAATGTGGAGAGAAAGACAAGAAATGAAAGTCAGAATGTGGAGAGAGTGACAAGATGTGTGACATATTGTAAAAGTGTTATCAACAGGACTTGATGCATGTTAGAATATGAGAAGGAATCAAAGATGACTCCCATGTTTTGATCCAGGGTGTCTAGGAACACTGAATGGCAAATGTAAAGAATACAAGAGGATGTTAAATTTTGGGTATATCATCCTCGAGTGGCCAGTGTGACATTGTATCCAGGTGAATGCCTCACAAGGCAGCTGGAAATGTGAAAGACTTGGTGAGAGGAACAAATACTGAACTCATTCTCATTGCCAAGACATCAAGACAGCTGAGTTTGTTACAGTAGGTAGCTAGCCAGGCAGGCTAGAGAAGGCTCCCCACTCTCCACCCACCAGGAATATCAGGCAATCATCAGGCGATGGTTCAGCAGGTATCACAAGGCCTCTCTAAAATGATGGTTGGCAGCCAGCACCAGGGAGAGGCAGTTTCCTGATGGTTCACAGTTGTTACATGAAAGTGATAATTGATCTCAGGTGCCAAGGAGAGGCAATTTCACAATAGACAAAAACACTTGAAATTGGTAATTGGCAGCTCAGGAACTGGACGAGTAGGCTTGGGCATGTGCATTAAGAGACAAAAATGGCAAGAGTATGACTTTCCAGAGGCATTCCGCTGGAAAAGGGAAAAATGCTTCCGTTAAGCATGCATGCACCTCCAGTAAACACACTGTGCATGCTCACCTCCCAAATGTTAGCAGTCCACCGGGCATGCGGGCAGCCCACCCCAAGGAAAGGATCGCAGTAAAAGGGATGCAAGACACCGGAAGTAGTGCCAACATATAAAACCCCAAATCAAAAGGTCAGACACCACACTTGACCTCCAAAGTTCCCTCTTGAGTCTCTTCCAAGTGTATCGTCTTTTCTTTCCTGTCCTAAAGCTTTTTAATAAACTTTCTTTCCTACTCTGAAACTTGCTTCAATGTCTTTTTCTGTCTTATGGCCTTCAGTGGAATTCTTCTGAGGAGCAAGTATTAAGGTTGCTGCAGACCGGTATGGATTCATCTCCAGCAATTCAGATACTCATCACATCCCTAACACGTTCAGTGACATGAATGCTATTTCAAAGAAAATAGGGTTAAAAACTTCAGGCTCTGGAGGAGGAGCTGGAAAGAAGGGAGTAATGATCTTCAGAGAGCAGAATGAAAGTGCAGCCTCACAGAATAGTACAGGAGAGAGCATGACGAAGGCAATGCAGTAGTCAATAGCATGAAATGTTTTTGTGAGATTAAGGAGGTTGGTCACCTTTCAGAAAGAGAGTTTTTGGCTAAGAGTATAGGGGCCTAGATCAAAGTAAATGGAGTTAAGTGTTCAAAAAGTGGAAACTGCTTTTATTGACTTCCTCTGAAAATTTCTAGAATTTCTATGAAAAATCATGATGTATTATTTTTGTTACCTAGAAACTTATTTCTGAAAGATAAATCTTGGGGCTTTTAATGGAAGAGGTGTTACTTCTTCACTCCTGGACCTTTTTAAGCAGTGATGATTACATTTTTGTTTTAATAACAAAGGGTGGGCTTTGCAAAGAATACAATAGGTGCTTAGATAAATATTTTTTTTAAAATTGCTCTTTTGAAGCACCTTATCTCTTCTTAAATATAAAAGGGCTTTCTACAAAAGACTCAAGTGCTTATTGATCAACTGATACCGATTTAAAATTGAAATGTCAGTTTTCAGAAGGAGTAATTTTTTCCAGTATTGAATAGTGCAATGAGGCTTTTTTACCCAGAAATTTCAAGGAGCGCTCAGTTTTCATAAGAAATCTTGCATTTGAAGAGACTGGAAGTTGATTTTCTTCACAACCATTAACATATAAGAGGCAGACCTAAACTATGACTGTACATGGGCCCTATGGAAGCACAGTGGATTGCCCCTGTTAGAAATGCGTGTTCCCCGGTGCCATAAAGAAACAGCACTTGAACATAAATTTAATTTCCTCAGCAAGGTCAGTTTTACTTTCTGCAGAAAGGGTACACTCTCCAGCAGTTTTGCCATGAGAGTATACCGAACAAAGGAGACAGGGTCATTTATAACGTGACACATCCAGCCTACTGCTGTGTCCAGTTCCCATGGACTGGTACAGGACTTCACATTCTATATTTGTCCCTATTGGCTAGCAACTTAGAACTCTTAAAAAGAGGCAAAGGCAGAGGAGAACAAAGGAAGGAGGAAGTAACTTGTGGAATGCCGAGAAAGGTAGAAACACCTTCAAGTAAGGAAGAGGAACAGGCTATGACCTGATGCTTGCTTGGACCAGTATAAGCATGCCAGGGCAAATATTTAGGCTAAATTGTGGGAGCTAAGAACACAAAGTACATTGATTTCTTTATTACGGCTAACAGATATTTAAGAATGTTAGCACAGGTCTTTAAATAATTTTTGCTTCTAAGAGAAGTTACTATTTAATCCTAGTTAGATGGGAGGAAAGTCTTTGAAGAGGAACCTCTACTTTACTTTTTACACCCCTTAGTAAGTTTGCTTCCCTCCGCCTTTTTTTTTTTTTTTTTTTTGAGATGGAGTCTCGCTCTGTCACCCAGGCTGGAGTGCAGTGGCACGATCTTGGCTCACTGCAAGCTCTGTCTCCCGGGTTCACGCCATTGTCCTGCCTCAGCCTCCCTGGTAGCTGGGACTATAGGCGTCTGGCACCATGCCTGGCTAATTTTTTTGTATTTTTAGTAGAAACGGGGTTTGACTGTTTTAGCCAAGATGGTCTCAATCTCCTGACCTCGTGATCCGCCCCGCCTCCCAAAGTGCTGGGATTACAGGCATGAGCCACTGCACCCAGCCAGCTTTTCCACTTTTTAAAAAAGCCCTTGGCCTTTCATTGCTATCATCAGTGGTGCTATATAAAATTTTTATTTTTTTAATTAATTCACCATGTCTTTATTGAACAGCTAGTTGGTGCTAGACACTCTACTCGTTCTGGGAATATTGAGATGAATGATACAGCTTTTATCCTTGAGGCATATGCTGTTTAGTAGGGGAGGCAGAGAAGTAAACAGATAAATCAAAATTCAACCAGTGTGGGATATGAACAAGGTACTGTGGAAGCATCTAGAGGGGAGGGAAGCACTGGGAGGAATTGGAAGGAAATCTTTTATTTTGTGAATTGAGTTAAACATTGTTAGATGGCAGCAAATCTAAGTGGTTCACAACTGACAAATGATTCAGGAAATTCTGTTTTCTTTACTATTTTCTGCCAACTCTGACAGCATTATTTTAAGAAAAGAAAAAAATGGCTCAATTAGTCACACAAATACAGTAAACTTGAAATTACTTAAGTAGTAAGGAGTTACGACTGATACTCCATGGCAACCACAGTCGAATTTCTCCAACTTGCCCAAAAGGACCAAAAAAGAATCAGATAAAGTATTGGGCATTGTATTTATTTTATCCTCGGTATTTGGCATTTTTGAATCTACCCCATTCTCCAGTGGGGGTAGATACGGAACGTGGATGTACAATTGACCTTTGAACAATGCACGGATTAAGGGCACCAAGTCCAGTGCGGTCAAAAATGTGCATATAATTTTTGACTCCCCAAAAACTTCATTACCAATACTATGGACTAGAAGCCTTACTGATAAGTTAATTAACACATTTGGGATATGTATTATATACTGTATTCTTACAGTAAAGTAAGTTAGAGAAAAATATTACTTGGAAAATCTTAAGAGAGAAAAAAATATGTTCATTATTCATTAAATGGAAGTGGATCATCATAAAGGTCTCCATCCTTGTTGTCTTCGCATTGAGTAGTCTTCAGAGGATGAGGAAGAGGAGGGGTCTGTCTTGCTGTGTTAGATGCAAAGGCAAAAGAAAATCTGTGTAAGTGGATCCACATGGTTCAAACGTTTGCTGTTCAGGGTCAGCTGTGTATACACCGTTCTTAAGTACATGGATTGTGTACATATTTTGTCCAAGAAAATCTACCCATGATTTTATGACTCCTGGCACAGAACCCTGTTGAGTTCAAAACAAGCTCCTAACATGTATGATTGACAGGCTATTAGAAGCAAACAGGAATTGGTATGTAGATCTTCAGATTCTAACTAATTAATGGAAATATTCAGAAATATTCTGGGATATTAATGTGCTGTTCATTCAATATGACTTTTAAACCTGTGAAACATAGGAAGTGATTGTGTTCATCGTCAAATGATTTTTCACTTTATAAAGGGATTTACCCTGGGTTCCTTTAATTAGATAGTTTTACCCAGTGCATTTAATTGTTAGTTTCCAAACCATTAATTCCTTGACGGAAGACTGGAGATTGACAGAAAACTGGAGAGGCAGACAGCTTAAACCGGAGTGTGAGGAGTAAGCCTCTACATTTTATTGTTTGAAATGGAGCAAAAAGAAGGATAACTAGTTCCCTTTGATTTAGTGTCAATTGTTGGGGAAATACTTTATTTTCATATCCTGTGTGAGTGCTACCTCTAGGAGATAAAGTAGGTATTTCAGTGCAAGTTTCTTCTGTGACTTACTGCACCAAATATGGACTTAGAAGCATCAGAGACAATGCATGACAGAGGCAATGCATGTTTCTAATGACTGATGGAAATAAGATCCCATAAATCTTTTTCTGTATGTTAGGTAAGTTATATATGGTCTTTGAATGTGGGGCCAAATTGAATGAGGAAGCATCATGTGAGGTAGAATGTGTCCTTACAGAAAGAGCTAACAAATACAAAATATCCAGACTCATTTATTCTGGGATAGCATAAGTAGACCAGTGATCTAATATTACTATAGGTGATGGAGCCATCCTAATGGATAGATTTGAGATTTAGACTGGAAATGAATAGTCTGAACAAGAGAGAGTTTATGAATTTAATTAATGTAAAACTTTTAAAAATTTAGATGGATGATTACAAACAGAATCATCTAATTTGTATTTGTAGCTACCTAAAACTTATTAGGCCTTTCTTATAATGGGCTTTAAAATTTTTAGGTTTTATTTGAGACTGTTTAATAATGATTTGGACAAATTTTAATTGGATGTAGAAATTGGCATCTCTAGATTCATTTTTTTTTTTTTTTTTAAATCTTTAGAATCTTTAGAAACCTTAACAAAAACTGTTTAAAAAAGAGCGGCTGGATCTCTGGGGATTAAAAAGCAATAGAGAATATTAATATAAGTCGAACCAAAATGTCATTAAAATCCAATTACCTCACAGTAAAAATTAGTAGCTAATTACCCAAAAACAACATGAATTTTTTAAATGTTTCAGAAAAAGAAATATGGTGGTATAATTAACATACATGTATCTTAAACTTTCTTCTTGAACTTTTGTTATGCTTGCTTAGAAAATAGGAGACAATATAGTTTTATTTCTATACTGAATATAAGAAGGTGGTATGTTAACTACAGTAAAATAACTTTTATTTGTATAGTGCTTTGTAATTTTAAATGTTCTTTTATGTATATCATATTATTTAATCTTTAACCAGATAGTGAAGGAATTATTGCTGTCAGTTCGTAGATATGGAAACTGAGCGGAAACATTAAATTAAATCATCAAGGATTATAAACGCTTACTCCTTTCATTTCTTCATCTGTTTATTATTCAGACATATATTGATCACCCTTATATGCCAAGAGGCCCTCTATTGGTATTGGAAGCAAAATTTGTACTTGGATCTTTTGGTATCTACTTCAGTATTCTTCTGCCACTACTAGCTGCATTGCAAATGCAGTTCAGAATTATAGTTTAAGCGATATGCCTTTTTACTAGACAGAGTTTGGGATTCGTTTTTATTTTGTAATAGATAATGTTTTTCTATTCTGCTAACATTTTAATGTATAGATTTTCTGTAATCAGCGTTTTGTTTAAAGTATGTATTGCCCAAAAGTTTTGTCCATTACTATGTAAAATTACAGTTAAATTCTTATATAATCTCTCCTTCCACTTGGTATGGAAAAGATTCCTCTTTCAAGATTTCTTAGGCTTTTAAAAATCCATTGTTTGATTTTTTTTCTAGGAAAGAAGCTATCTCAATTGATTTTTTATTCTGAGTGAATAAAAAGATTCAGAAATTATTTATATAATTTATATATTGATCGTATTTAGAAATAGTAAATAAAAGCATTCATGGTAAAGAAACAAAGGATTTTACAGCTAATGACCAATAATATGCATTGATCACAGGAAGAATATTCCAAATCTAGTTTAATAAATTGTTCTTGGTTATATACTCAACAGTTACGATAGGTTCTTCATAAGATTTTTTTTAATAGAAAAAAATCCACAGATCTTGCTTTGCATGTGATTATAACCTGGTTGGGAAGAGATACTAATAACTCCATTACAAATTGGAGTGAAATATGTGTAGCCAGCTTCCTTTACTATACAGAAGACTGAATGCTTAAGTCTTCTGGGTACAGTTTTGCAGGGTAAAGGAGACAGTTATATTGGGACTCTAAGGATGAGCAGATTCCTGGATATTTTGAGATTGCACACTGGAATTTTAAAAAGTGTTTAAACATACAGTATATAAGTATGTCTACAAATTGGATTTTTAAAAATCTTATTGCTATTAGATATTCTCACAAAGACTTAAGTCATTCATAATTTTTTCTTACTATTTACCTATCCTCTCTGGGGTTGAGTAGGAGTTGGAGGCAGGAGCAGATTCTGTGTATGCAGTAAGTTATTGCCAGTTGCCTGGAGCACAGTAGTTTTGGGACTAGAGTGTGAATGTGAGTTGGGATTCATGTCAGGAATTACTAACATACAAGAAATAATTATTTCTTGCTATTTTCCCTGGACTAATGACTCTGAGAAGAAACATAGAAGAAACATCGTATTTGATATGCCCAGTATTTCATCAGCTGTTTTTTATTTGAGGGAAATGCTTACGGTATGGGGTCGTACACTTCGAATATTCTCCAAATTAGGCTGGTCCTTTCTGTATATATCATCGTAATCTCTCTTCATGTTGGAGGAGCTGAAATGCTGAGAATTTATATACAGAATCCTTTTGTGGAGAAATTTAGAATGTTCCGGTCATGCATAATGATGCTTACTTTTGTCTTGGATATGGAGAGAAAATGTTCATGATTAGAATCTATACATGCTTAATGAGAGAGAAGACTGAATGATAATCAGTTGCTTTTGCATACCAGTTCCTTTAAAAGCATAGAAAAAGTGGACTTTTTTTTTTTTTCTTTGCTGTGGTCAAAGGAAGCTTATACTGATTACTGTCAAGTGTTAGATTTTGATTTTCTTTAAAACGTAGTGGATGAGATTTTAATTTGCTTTTCATGTAAAAGGCAAAGGTGCATTGTTTATATGAATTCCACATTACAAACTGTTTAACTTTAAACAACATGGAAATTAATTATAATTTACACTATTAGCAGAATTATTAGAAAACAAAACAAACATTTTACATGCAAAACTTTGACCCCAAAATTGGGTCTGTGAGATCCTCTTTCAAGCATGGGAAGTTCTGCATTTTCCAGCAAGGTTTTTATAAAACAGAAATTAAATGTTTTTCATTCACTTTATGCAGGAAATAGTTATTGTGCACTGATATGGTTAGGCTTTGTGTCCCCACCCAAATCTCATCTCCAATTGTAATCCCCATAATCCCCACATGTCAAGGGAGAGACCAGGTGGAGGTAATTGAATCATGGGGGCTGTTTCCCTTATGCTGTTCTCATGACAGTGAGGGACTTCTCACAAGATCTTATGGTTTATGAGGTGCTCTTCCCCCTTCGCTGGGCATTTCTCCTACCTGCTACCTTGTGAAGAAGGTGACTTGCTTCCCCTTCACCTTCCCTCATGATTGTAAGTTTCCCCAGAGATGCTGAACCATGAGTCACTTAAATCTCCTTCTTTTGGCCGAGTGTGGTGGCTCACACCTCTAATCCCAGCACTTTGGGAGGCTGAGGTGGGAGGATCACGAGTTCAGGAGATCAAGACCATCCTGGCTTACACAGTGAAACCCCATCTCTACTAAAAATACAAAAAAATTAGCCAGGTGTGGTGGTGGGTGCCTGTAGTCCCAGCTACTTGGGAGGCTGAGGCAGGAGAATCACTTGAACCCGGGAGGCGGAGGTTGCAGTGAGCCGAGATCGAGCCACTGCACACCAGCCTGGGCAACAGAGCAAGATTCTGTCTCAAAAATAAATAAAATAAAATCTCCTTCTTTTATAAATTACCCAGTCTTGGGCAATTCTTTATAGCAGTATGAAAACGTACTAATACAAGCACTTACTTTGTATTAGGTATTTTTCTAATAATTGTGCTGCAGAAAGATCCGCCCTCATATAGAAATTTTATTCTCATTAATTAATTAGGTTTTGGTCAATTTCTTTTATATTTTACAATAATAGTATTAATTTAGTTGCTCACCATACATATTTCATAAGCCAATATTATGCATAAATTCTAAGTAGTGTTGTCACAGAAAGAAATGGGTCAGTGCAAATGTATATATAAAGAACATTGGGGAAAATTGTTTAAAGCTTTAGTATATTCAAAGGATGGATCTGAAGTTTCATATATTTGCAAATCATTTTAGAAATTTCAAATGTAATTTAAATTACAATGATAAGAGCTGATATAAGTTTTTCTGAAAGAATGAGCCCTTTATACTATGAAAAGTATTTTTTAATATTAGATCCCTGCTTATGGTAAAATTACTTAGTACATTTTTTGAGATTTATTTGAAGTTTTCTATTCCATGCTGTCCTTTTTTTTTTTTTTTTTTTTTTTTTTCCTGAGATGGAGTCTCACTCTGTCGCCCAGACTGTAGTGCAGTGGTATGATCTCAGCTCACTGCAACCTCACCTCCTGGGTTCAAGCAGTTCTCCTGCCTCAGCCTCCTGAGCAGCTGGGATTACAGGCACCTGTCACGACACCTGGCTAATTTTTGTAATTTTAGTAGAGACAGGGTTTCGCCATGTTGGCCAGGCTGGTCTCGAACTCCTGACCTCAGGTGATCCACCTGCCTCGGCCTCCCAGAGTGCTGGGATTACAGGCGTGAGCCACATTCTCTCCTTCTTAAGATATCTTAACATATCTGAAATTTTAAGAGAATGCTAGTACCATAATTTTTCTTTTTCAGTAGTACATATCACTTACTGATACTTATTAGAAGTAAAATCAGTTATTGCAGTTGTCTCAGAGTGACACTGCATGTAATTTCAACTGCATGTAATGCCATCACTGCATGTTATTTCAACTGTTTCTCTCTGTAATAGTGGTTGTATTGAGATTAATTCATGAAACCTTAAGTTCCTTGGGAATTAAAAAAAAAAAAAAAAATCCCATAAGAAGTAAGGAATTTATTTTAAAGCAATGGCTCAACTGGAAATCTGCATATCATAAAATTTGTCCATTTAATGGAAAGCGTCAACTGACTTAGCCAACTTTTTTGAGTGGAAGGGTTATTTAAGGTGACATTTAGTCAATTTGAAACGTATATAGACCCAAAATCAAATGGAATTGTATTAACTTAAAGTATTGGATATTTTCTATATCATGTGGCATACCTATAACAAAGACATGGAAAGCATCTTTTACATGTGATAAAAGATGGTTTCTGTAGGTTTATTGAAATAATTGAACACAGTAGATTTTTATTTTTGACTAGCTCCATTTGTTTCTCTCCCTCTTCCTTTTTCTTTTGGTCTTTTTTTAAATGAAAATCTTGTAAACTTATAGAAAAGTATTGATAATTAAGTATTCTTAATGTAAGAACTATATTAAATATTAAATTAAATATATTGAATTAAATTATATTAAATTATATTAAATATTAAAACATGATTTGTAGGACTAAAAACAAATTTTAAAAATCATAAAATCACTTAGAACAACCTTTGTCCCTATAATAGCAACTTTCACTTTTGATTGTTAGATTTAACTGGTATATGTAATCTAGTTATTTGCTATCACACTGTAAATTCAGTTTTTATCATTCAGTGACAAATTTTCACAAATATGTCAGACGAGTAATTTATATATGTATATATGGATCATTATGTATATATAAATATTCCCTAAGCCCACTGTAATAGTGTGTATCAGTATCTCTTTCTTTTAATGTGTGTGAACTCAGCTATGTAATATTACGACAATATGTATAGTTTTAAATATTCTAGCATCTCTGGCAGATACTATTTTCTACTTGAATGCTTATGTTTATTTGGAACTCACTACTCTGTAACAGCAGCTGGTTATGTTCCTGGGCAGGTTTAATAGCCATTCTATTGTATTGAGTCAAAATGTTCTTCCTTTTACATTTTTCGTTAAGTCTTGTGAAGCCACACAGACGTCAGCTACTCTCTTTACCGAGTGTTAACTTTTCATATATTTTACAGGAATGATTCTATCCCTACTTAAGGTTTTCTCTTCTTAGGTTAAATATTCGATTTCCTTTGTTGAGGAGTTTCTTATTTGGCCTTCTTTCTAAACCCTTAACCATTCTGCTCATTCTCTTCTTGACACATGCTATTTAATCAAGGTGACATATAAAATATGGTCCTCCACAGAGCACCACTATGAGTCTCCTACCTCCCCAGATCTATAAACTATATTTATACAGTTTTATACGCTTTTTTGGCAGTCAGTTTATGATACTGGCATGGGAAATTTCTTCCCTACCCTCCCTACCCTTTTAATCTGTATTTCCTTTATCTGTTTTATATATAGCAATATTTTAAACCAAAAACTTGAGACTGACTTTTATATGTACTTACTGATTTCGTGTTTATGGACTCATTCATTTATGGATAATTTCAACAAATACTTACTCAACTGCTGTGTGCCAGATATTCTAGTAGGTGCTGGTAGAAAGTGGCAAAGTATAGTACCAAACTTTTTAGTTTCCTCTGGTTTCAATGTTATGTTTATGATACCCTCAGAAGGAACAGGGAATAATAATGAAGATGATCATGATAGCCAGATTTTATAGTGTGCTTAACAGTTGCTGGCATATTGACCTCTCACAACAATCCTTAAGTCGCAAGTACTATTTATTATTCCCATTTTGCAGATGAAGAAACCTCAGCTTATTGAGATGAAGATTCTTGCTCGTGGTGAGGTCATGGATGGCCGAGCTAGCATTAGATTCCAGTTAATCTGCCTGCAAAGTAAATTTTATTAACCACTCTGTTAAGTAAGAAACAAGGTGTTACTGAATTTGAAGTAAGGGAAAAAATTTGTTTTTCAGATGAATGACAAAGACTTCCTGGAGGAAATGGGCTTTGAAGAAGGGGAACTATCCATTCAAAAGAAACTATCACCAGGAAGAGGCACTGAGGTGGAAAAGAATAAAGCACTAGGGAGAATACTATTCGTGTAGTTTGGCTACATGGGGACATACACATAAGGCATGTGGAGGAATGCAAGATAGGAAAACGATTAGAGACAGATTGTGGCGGACATCAAGTGCCATGAGAAAATGAATGTATTTTGTTGGTTTTTGAGCAAGAATGTTGAGCATTGTCATCTCCTGCCTTAAAATTGTTACCTTGCAGTAGTTTTCAGGGAGGATTATAAAGGAAGCAGGTAGATAGGAGAGAAAAAGAACCAGAATTACCAATCATGATTAGAAGGAACAAAAAGGATAGAACGAAAGACAGGGTGTTGCTTCAATTGTTTGACTTTAAAATCAAATGAATATTGGAGTAAGAAAGAAGTGGTAACTGAAAATCAAGACACTGGCAACAGAAATAGTCAGATGTGGTTGAGGAACATTATTTTAGGAAGATGAGGAATTGACCTTTACATTGAGTTTGAAATACTACTGTGGAATCCAGATGGAATTATCTAATGAGCAGTTTGAGAATCAGTGTTGTAGCTGAGGGGAAAGTTGAAGATGGAGAAATAGACTTGATTTTAGCTGTGTAGAGGGGAAAACTGAGATACCTATGGAAGTAAACAGGTGCTAAAGAGGATGAGTGGGTGTAAACCATATGACATCAGGACATTGGAGGTACTACCTCTAGACTTAGAGATGACCAGTGGCATTTTCTGACAGTAGTGTGTGACAAACATCATGTTTGTCATGCCTTGACTGTTTTTTCTTAAGGACTTTGTGTACAGTTTTCATGTAAGCTCCTGGTTCATGCATCTTCCTTCCTTCCTTCCTTCCTTCCTTCCTTCCTTCCTTCCTTCCTTCCTTCCTTCCTTCCTTCCTTCCACCTTCCTTCCTTTCCTTCCTTCTTTCCTTCCTTCCTTCCTTCTTTCTTTCCTTCCTTCCTTCCTTCCTTCCTTTCCTTCTTTCCTTCCTTCTTTCCTTCCTTCTTTCTTTCCTTCCTGCCTTCCTTTCTTTCTTTCTTTCTTTCTTTCTTTCTTTCTTTCTTTCTTTCTTTCTTTCTTCTTTCTTTCTTTCTCTCTCTGTTTCTTTCTTTCTTTCTTTCTTTCTTTCTTTCCTTTCTTCCTTTCTTTCTTCCTTTCTTTCCTTCCTTCTTTCCTTCCTTCTTTCCTTCCTTCCTTCTTTCCTTCCTTCTTTCCTTCCTTCCTTCTTTCCTTCCTTCTTTCTTTCCTTTCTTCCTTTCTTCCTTTCTTTCCTTTCTTCCTTTCTTCCTTTCTTTCTTCCTTTCTTTCTTCCTTTCCTTCTTCCTTTCCTTCTTTCCTCCTTTCCTTCTTTCCTTCTTTCCTTTCTTTCTGTCTTTCTGTCTTTCTGTCTTTCTGTCTTTCTTTCTTTGTCTCACTCTGTCGTCCAGGCTGGAGTGCATTGGCGCAATCTTGGCTCACTGCAAGCTCCGCCTCCCAGGTTCACCCCATTCTCCTGCACATTTCTTAAATGTTTATGCTTCATTCCTTGAGTAGGTCACCCTCAAACATTTCATTCCTAAAATCAGGTGCTAATTCCATTATCCCTGCCAAAGTTTCAGATTTACTGTAATAACCAGGTCCTTGACTTATTTTCATTCCTCTCATCATAAATGCTTCATGGTCATTTCTCTGAACTCCTGTTTTTTTTTTTTTTTTCAATCTGTAATACAAGTTTTACTGTCTCTTCTGATGCATATTTTTAAAGGTCCTTATCTCGTTAACATCTAGTGTCTCACAATTCTATGTATGCTTCACTATCTGGTACCTGTACTACTGATTTCATTGAGGTTGCTGTAAAGCATTGCAGTTTATCAGTTGTTGCAAAATGTAGCTTGACTTACATTATTTGGTAATGATTTTTGGGGGTTTCCTGTGTGATCTTCAGAGTCTTAGAAACCCATAGCCTAATATGACTCTGGCAACCAAATTTGTACTGATTAATCATCAGATCATGATATTTAAAGGTAATCAGTATCATCTTCTTTTAAATAACCATACTTTTAATTTTTACAAATTTTAAAGGAACAAATAAGGATTCCCTTGGGGCTTGATCTGACCTTACATTTAACATTTGAAGGGGAGGTATAGTTCCTCTGACATTTAGGGTCAATAATTGATTTCTCTATTATCTTTGAATTTTAAAGGAATTATAGCAGTCAATCCCATTGTGGTTTATTCCTGGAAATCTTTCCTTCAAAGTTTATTGATGTTGGCATCTATTCTACTGAAGATAAATACAGGTATTTTTTTTTGTTTTTTTGTTTTTTTTTGTTTTTTTTGCTTATTTTATCCCCGTAAGAAGCAGGAATGAAAGTCTGTAGGCCAAAACATTAACTGTCCAGTGAAGGTGTGACCCAGCAAATCTAAAGAACTCAATCAACTTCAGATTGACATGTTGAATCAATCTGAAAAAAATACTGTCCATTCTCAAGAAGGAATAATGGGCTTCAATAACTTGTATTACATAGGATGAATCTTCACAGATACGTGGGTTGAGGGTAGAGAGGGACTGATTTAGTCTGAGAAAGTCTTTTCCTCTCTCTATTTTGTAATACTTCTAATAGACCTATTTAGCTTCACATCTCTTCTATAAGCAGATTATGCTTTTCTTTGCATTTCTATGATGGAGCATAGTACTTGATATAGTAGTGGGTATGTATTAAATAATATATAAAGGCATGAATGAGCAAACTTTGTCTAAAAAGAAGTTAAGGCCATTTATAAATTTTTGTTGAGTTGAATGTGCTTTTTTTTTTTTTTTTCCCCCTAATTCTTCAGTTTAGAAATGAACAGTGAAGGTTCCTATTTAGAGAATGCTCTATGTTCTCTAAATGTGTAGACCTCAGGATACTAGGAAAACCTAAATCATTTCAAAATGAACGAATAAAACATTACCTAAAATTCATTCAGCAAAATTAAGCTTCACTTGTGAAAACTTCATTTAAAATTGAAGGCATCCATTTGATACATGTGTACAATACCACATATGTCCCTCACCTTAGAAATGTGTTAACAAGTTAACACTTGTTAGTTCTTTGGGGGGGCCAGAGAGTTTTTAGGAGACTGCCATGAAGTCTCCAAAACACTCACAATTAGATGGTAACAGTGGTGATGTTTTTGAAATGTTGTGGCCTTTGAGACATAGCATGAGTTTGCAATAAGATAGAATATGTGTTTGCTACATTAGATTTCTATTATCTTCCCAAATGCATATGGAAGGTGTCTCCTTTACCTTGGGACCCACCAAAAACCTGCTGTTTTTCCATCAAATAATATTAGGCAAAGATTAGGAGTAGAGAGATTTTTTTGGCCTATAGTGCTCTGTGAAAATGGAAAGGGCAGGCTTACAAGATAATAAACTTCCAATTACTGGAAATATTTATTAGAGATTGGAAAAATTTGAGAAGATTCTACATTAGAAGGAAGATTGGATAAAATTTGTGTAAGCAAATAAAATTTCTGCTTACTCCAGTCTGCACTGTAGAAATAGCTTAGGCTGAATTGGTGAAAAAGAATATAGCACAGTATATGAATATAGGAACAAAACTCTTAAGAGTCAGGAAATTTTCTTTCTTTTTTTTTTGAGAGGGAGTTTCACTATGTCATCCAGGCTGGAGTGCCATGGCACAATCTCAACTCACTGCAACCTCCACTTCCTGGGTTCAAGTGATTCTCCTGCCTCGGCCTCCCAAGTAGCTGGGATTACAGACGCCTGCCACCACACCCTTGCTAATTTTTGTATTTTTAGGAGAGATGGGGTTTCACCATGTTGACCAGACTGGTCTTGAACTCCTGACCTCAGGTGATCCACCTACCTCAGCCTCCCAAAGTGCTGGGATTACAGGCATGGGCCACTGCACCCGACTGGAATTTTTCTTTATTCTGGGAAAGTCTATTGGTTTTGGTTTTTGTTTTTTTACTTTAACCTAGTATCTAAGAATGTTTCTACTTTTTCCTAAAGCCATTTTGTGTTTCTTTTATTGTTATATAGTATTCTTCAGGAGTTCAGCCTATAGTTCAGTTGTTCTTTTTGATACAGTTTGGCCTATATCCTGTAATAATTCTTGAATGCGTTTCTGTAAGTGGAGGGACAGAAGGCCGTTTGTGCTGTTAAAATCTGTTGCCCTTGGCAAAGGACTAAAAGGATCACTTTGTGTGTGTGTGTGTCAGTGTTTACTACTGGTGCCTTGTTTGAATCACATCCTTCACTGTTATTCATTAGGTCATTTGTGTCTTTAGTCATTAAACTTTGTCTCATTCCTCAGGGAGAGAAAGCACAGTGAGACCATAAAAGATGAAACTGGCACCTCATTTACTTCATAATATGGAATTCACTGCTTCCAAAATGAAACCAAGTTGATTAGATGACACTGATAACTGTTATCTTTTTAAACGTTGGATCAATTGCCTTTTGTGTGTCTTCATTTTATCACCAGAAGGCTCAAGCTTGGTGGCACACACAATTTATTCTTGGCGGTGTATGTTGACCTTTGAGATAATGGAAAATTATTTTAGGGCTCTAATTTCTATCTCTTCTATCTTGGGTGGCATTTTCTGTATAGTACAAAGCAGCACCTTTTACTTTACACTTTAAAGGAAGGAATGAGCTACAGCTATGATTTTAAGATGGGAGTAAAATCTCTGTTCTTTCCCCCGTATCTTATCATTTAGTGCTATATCTCATCTTTTCTACATGAAAATAGTTTTGCATTTTTGGACATGGAGCCTTACCATTTGGACTTCCCAGACCTATTTTTATTTCTTATTCCAGTACTTGCTGTGGAACTGCTGACTGGCTATTTTTTTAATATATATTTTATCTATGGAAAAGCAGAATTCCAAATACTTCCAGATAATGCATATTACAAAGAGTAATTTCTTTTGTCCTTGCTAATATTGTGCTATTTTCTTCTCAATATAAGTTTTCCATGGTAAGTCTTTGCAAAATTGAAACTGTTTCTTACTTATGGGAAGTCCAAAAAATGATGGATGACTCAACTTTAATGCCTGCATGCTTCTCAAGCACGTAACATTTTTGCCTGATTCTTTCCATGCACTTGACCACATGCCCTAGACCATGATTCAATAGAAAGGTTAATTGCAAGGTTCTTTAGGTCATTTGTAACAGTGAACATGGCTGTACATGAAGTATTTTTGTTTATTTCCTCTGTAAATGTAAAAGTGTCCCCTCGTTTGATTGTGGACATGTCGAAGACTCTCCGAATCTCTCAAATACCTCGTGTGGGAGTGCCCACTTATAGTTGCTTAATGAATACTCCACGATGTTAAATAGTTTTTTAGCATTTTCAGCCATCACTTAATTACTTTCTCATATTCAACCTATTAGAATTTTATGGTTGACATGAGGCTTGTTCTGGAAACAGATCCATTTTGAACCTTACGGACTACAAGCTAATTACAAGTTAATGTAATGTGAAAATAAAAAGTAGGTCATTTGAAGGCCAAGTGGGCAGTGATAGACTTCATCTCTAATCCGAAATACTTGCAGTGGATAAGCTTTCCTAGCACTATTGTGTATTTTTTTTTTTTTTCTGTTTTTAAATTTTGGTGTGAAAGGATAACTTACAGACTACATTTATAGTAGGTACAAAGTAAGGCCTAACTTTTCCTAATAATTAGTCCAATGGGAATTCTACAGGGTTTAAGTAACATTTCACATAGATTTTAGAATTATTGATACACATCCTAGATGAGAAGAAAATTCTAGTTTGACAGCATCTGTAGTATGGCTTAGAAATGACCATCTAGCCTCTGTTTGAATGCTTTCTTTGAAAGGAAAGCTACTATTAGGATACAATTTCTGTCATTCTTGAACAATTTTAATTTTTAGAAAACTTTTCTTTCAACTGAAAGATAATTTTTTGTTACTTTCAACTCGAATTGCTCTTATAATATAACTCTTTATCAGATTGAACATTTCTAATTTTATAACTGTTTGGATAACATGGCTCTGAGATCCTTTTTTCTCTGGCATACTTATAGATAATCTCCAGTTTATCATGGCTCCTTTTGAAATGGGATATTCAGAACAAGACACTGTTCATGATCTCATAGTACTTTTTCTTTCTTTCTTTTTTACTTTTTTTGAGATGGAGTTTCACTCTTGTTGCCCAGGCTGGAGTGCAATAGCATGATCTCAGCTCATTGCAGCCTTCACCTCCCAGGTCCAAGTGATTCTCCTGCCTCAGCCTCCTGAGTAGCTGGGATTACAGGTGCCTGCCACCACACCCAGCTAATTTTTTGTGTTTTTAGTAGAGATGGGGTTTCACCATGTTGACCAGTCTGGTCTCAAACTCCTCCTGAACTCAGTTGATTCACTTGCCTCGGCCTTCCAAAGTACTGGGATTACAGGTGTCGTGAACCACCGCGCCCGGTGCCACATAGTAGTTTGTAAGTGTATTAGTCAGGGTTCTCTAGAGACACTGAACTAATAGGATAGATGTATATATAAAGGGGAGTTTATTAAGGAGTATTGACTCACACAGTCACAAGGTGAGGTCCCATGACAGGCCATCTGCAAGCTGAGGAGCAAAGAAGCTAGTCCGAGTCCCAAAACCTCAAAAATGGGGAAGCCAACACTGTAGTCTTCAGTCTGTGGTCAAAAGTCCAAGAGCCCCAAAACTGAAGAACTTGGAATCCGATGTTCGAGGGCAGGAAGCATCCAGCATGGGCGAGAGATGTAGGCTGGGAGAATAAGCCAGTATAGTCTTTCCATATTCTTTGGCCTGCTTTTATTCTGGCTGTGCTGGCAGCTGATTCGATGGTGCCCACCCAGATTGAGGGTGGGTCTGCCTTTCCCAGTCCACTGACTCAAATGTTAATGTCCTTTGCCAACACCCTCACAGACACACTCAGGAAAAATACCTTGCATCCTTCAATCCAATCACGTTGACACTCAAATATTAACCGTCACACTAAGGAAACTTTCTTTCTTTCTTTCCTTCTTTCCTTTCTTTCTTCTTTCTTTTTTTTGAGACAGAGTCTTGCTGCAGCGCCCAGGCTGGAGTGCAGTGGAGTGATCTCGGCTCACTGCAACCTCCTCCACCTCCTGGCTTCAAGTGATTCTCTTGCCTCAGCCTCCCGAGTAGCTGGGACTACAGGCACGTGCCACCACACCCGGCTAATTTTTGTATTTTTAGTAGAGACAGGGTTTCACCATATTGGTCAGGCTGGTCTTGAACTCCTGACCTTGGGTGATCTGCCTGCCTTGCCCTCCCAAAATGCTGGGATTACAGGCGTGAGCCACTGTGCCCAGCCAGGAAACTATATTTCTCTGTTGTATTTTTATTCACTCTAAGTTTGTATTAACTTTTACAAACATATTATTGATCCTTAATTACCTTGCAAATAATTAAAACACTCATGTTTTCTGCCATTAACCCAGAATTCCCTTATTCATTACTGGTGCGATTAATTTGTGGACCTGGATTCTATGTTTTTACAAAAAAATTCAAAAAATGATTTATGACTATTTTTTTACAGGCATGGTCTCACTCTGTTGCCTAGGCTGGAGTGCAGTGGCAGGAAGAACTCCTAGGCTCAAGCGATCTTCCTGCCTCCACTTCTGGAGTAGCTAGGACTATAGGTGCATGCCATTATGCCTGGATAATTTATTTATTTTTTATTTTATTTTATTTTATTTTGTTTGTTTATTTTGTAGAGAAGGAGTCTTGCGATGTTGTCAAGGGGCTGGTCTTGAACTCCTGGCCTCAAGCCATCCTCTTGCCTTGGTCTCACAAAATGCTAGGATTATAGTTATGAGCCACAGTGCCTGGCCAATTCTAGGTTTTTATGATCAAATCCATTAAATACCACCTCATTTGTTTTGATCTTTTTACTAGTCTGTTGAAGACTTGAATCCTGACAAAGCAAATAGCAGAGTACCTTTTTAAATTTTATGCCATAAGCATCTCACAAAAGTCCTGGCCCAACCTTCTTTCTTTCATTACCATTAAATTTTTTGGGAACTAAAAGATTCATGATGCCAAGTTTGTAAATACTGTTTTAATTACCAACTCATGTTGGTAATGACTAATGATAACAGCTCTCTTTAAAATACAGTCTTCTCTTTCTCATATGTTATTATGAGGGAGGTGTTACTTAGAAAGATTAAGTAACTTCATTTATATTTTCATTTGTTCAATAATATATTCATTCCAAATTATTTACTGGATTCCTGCTATGTGATAGATGCATAGGAGTTTGTAATCCCAGCACTTTAGGAGGTCAAGGTGGGTGGATCACGAAGTCAGGAGTTCAAGACCAGCCTGGCCAAGATGGTGAAACCTCATCTCTACTAAAAATACAAAAAAGCCAGGCATGCGGGCATGTGCCTGTAATCCCAGCTACTCGGGAGACTGAGTCAGGTAATTGCTTAAACCTGGGAGGTGGAGGTTGCAGTGAGCTGAGATCACACCACAGCACTGCAGCCACCTGGGCGACAGAGCGAGACTCTATATATATATATAAAGCTAGATGTATCGTCTGCCTTGTATCTCTTGCAAGCTACTGTAAAAAGCACTCCTTTGCAATGGACTATTATTCAGGACTACAAAGAAATGAGCTATCAAGTGATGAGAAGGCATGGAGGAACCTTAAATGCATATTACTAAATGAAAGAAGTCAATCTGAAATGGCTATATATTGTATAATTCTAACTATATGACGTTCATGAAAAGGGAAAACTATGGAGGAAGTAAAAGATCAATGGTTGTTGTGAAGGAGGGAGGGATGAAAAGGCAGAGCACAGAGGATTTTTAGGGCAGTGGAACTACTCTGTGTGATATGTAATGGTGGACACATTTGCCCAAATCTATAGAATGTACAACACCACGAATGAACTGTAAGGTAAACTATGGACTTTCGTGTAATAATGATGTGTGACTTCAGGTTCATCAGTTTTAACAAATGTACCACTATAGCCAGAATGTTCATAGTGGGAAGCTTGTTCATGTGAGGGGCAGGGAGTATATGGGAACTCTCTCTACTTTCTGCTGAGTTTTGCTGTTAACCTCATAGATCTCTGAAAAATAAGTTATATTTTAAAAAGAGTACTCTTGTATAGCCTATGTATCCCCTTCTTTTGGGTGAGAGGGTTTACAAAGATTATGAGGGCTTTATGAAATACCACACTAAAACTCCAATGCCTGTAACAAAGTATCCCTTGCTATCCAGGTCTTACTTAGCTTATCAGCCTGTGATACCAAGTAAAATGTTCTTTTAGTAATTATGTGGCAAACCTGATTTTCATTGAACATTCTTTTCAAATTCCCAGTAGCAAATGGAAATTTTGACAATGCTACTAAAAATAGTTGATATTTTCTGGAAATCATTTTATTTTATTTATTTATTTATTTATTTATTTTTTTGAGACGGAGTTTTTCTCTGTAGCCCGGGCTGGAGTGCAGTGGCCGGATCTCAGCTCACTGCAAGCTCCGCCTCCCGGGTTCCCGCCATTCTCCTGCCTCAGCCTCCCAAGTAGTTGGGACTACAGGCGCCCGCCACCTCGCCCGGCTAGTTTTTTTTTGTATTTTTAGTAGAGACGGGGTTTCACCGTGTTAGCCAGGATGGTCTCGATCTCCTGACCTCGTGATCCACCCGTCTCGGCCTCCCAAAGTGCTGGGATTACAGGCTTGAGCCACCGCGCCCGGCCTGGAAATCATTTTATAATAATACCTGTAACCGTCTTGCTCTGGTGTGGTCATTTTGTGCTTCGTATAGCTGGATGCGCTGCAATACATGGTATTCTCCTTTCCATGTGGTAGTCTAGTCTGATGAAACAAATTATCCTCCTCATCTCTAAACAGCCTGGGACTGAGCCACAGTCTGGAGGAAGGTATGAGAGAAAATGCTAGAAAAATATGAAGAAGAGGATGGAGGGCATTTAAAAAAGCTTCTTTGAAAAGGTGTTAAGAGAAAGTGCTAGTATTCTGAGCACTTTTAACTTTTACTTTAGGGTAGTTTTATGGGACTGAAATTAACCTGTGGTACTTCCTCTTCTGTTGTTTCTGAGAAGTGATGCAGTTCATAAATCAGTTCTGTTATATTATATACGGAAACATTTCATAAGTTAGTGGGAAATCTTTTTAAAACGTATTCCATATTTACCTGCATAATTGAAGTATATTGGATTTATCCTGTCACAGAACTCAGGACCACCATGATGGTCACTCAATATTATATTTTGTGCTAATATGTACACACATTCAGGAGCTTGTATATGAATAGGAAATTTTTTCTCTGCATAAAATGGCCCCAGGCCATTTTTGTGTTCCCTCTCTTCAAAGTTCAGGTCTGTGTAATATACATTATAAGATCCATACAATTGTATGTTTAAAATATATTTTTCATTTGTATGTTTAAAAAATATATTTAATTTTTTACATTGTTTAAAAGTATGTTTATGTTTAAAAAAAATTATTTTTTAGTTGTATGTTTAAAAAACATATTTACTTTTTTTCTTTCATAATTCACCTGCCAGGTGTTACTTTTGCTATTTATATGAGTACTCTGCTAGGCTTTTGCCCATTTCTTGATTTGCTAAATTTAATTTGCTGTGGAATTAAAAATTAAAGTGTTTAGCTTGTTAGTATTTCTAAGTGTTAGTAGACAATTACTAGCATAGATGTTTTCTTTAGCTCAAAGAAGGACAGGTAAACATCTACAGTTAGGGAATGCAAAATTAATTTAGGATTTGGACCTCTTTCTAATCCTTAGTTCAGATGTTGGTGGTCATTGATTATTTTTATAGAAAAACCCCATTTAACCCTGTTCTTGAGAAAGGGAATGGGTAGATATTATTTTATTTTTGTGTTCCAGTCCTAACTATCTTTTGTAATTTTCTGTACCCTCTGTTCACCCCCCTCCACCACAAAAAATAAAGAAAGACAGGAAGAATAATGTGTATTAAGCCCTGGTCTTGTCGCTGGCCGTTATTCCATTTCTTTTTTTTTTTTTTTTTTGAGACCGAGTCTGGCTCTGTCACCCATGCTAGAGTGCAGTGGTGCCATCTTGACTCACTACAACCTCCACTTCCCAGGTTCAAGTGATTCTCGTGCCTCAGCCTCTCAAGTAGCTGGGACTGCAGGTGCCCACCACCAGGCCCAGCTAATTTTTGTACTTTTATTAGAGACGGGGTATCACCATGTTGATCAGGCTGGTCTTGAACTCCTGACTTGAAGTGATCCACCCTCCTCGGCCTCCCAAAGTGCTGGGATTATAGATCTGAGCCACCGCGCCCAGCCTATTCCATTTCTTAAATAGGAAATGTTTTGTATGGATCTTATAATGTATATTGCAGAGACCTGAACTTTGAAGAGAGGGAGCACAATAATTTACCCAACAGCAGAAACAGTCCATCAGCCCTCTTTGGCTGATGTGGTTTGGTGGTCAGGCTAATCAGAGTGGGATCTTGGTATGCCAATAAAAATGTAAACCATTCATTATAATAATTTGGTTCAGGATTATTGTCTGTTCTCTTACCTACTGAATTATCTGGCACTTAGCAGTTGCTCAGTAAAAACACGTTTAAATAAATAAAAACGAAATGCAATTTAGGCTGGTCAGATAAAAATTAATTTATATCACATCCTCAGTATATGCAGAAAGGGTATGATGCTAGTATTTCATGTAAGAAAAAGATACAGAAGTTAATAGGAATTACGTGCCTGTAACATTTAGTAAAATTAAATGGCCTGAGAAATTGCTGTTTAGTAGGATGTTAGAAATAAATGCTGTAGATGTGATGATTTGTAATCATGGAAATTAGTATTTGAATTTTAAGCTTTCTAGTTAAGTAAGGAGGAGGCTAATTTTCCATCGGAGTATTTTCAGGAAAATCATCTATTAAAAATATACGTAGGCCGAGCACGGTGGCTCACACCTGTAATCCCAGCATTGTGGGAGTCCAAGGCAGGCAGATCACCTGAGGCCAGGAGTTCGAGACCAGCTTGGCCAACATGGTGTGAAACTCCATATCTACTAAAATTATAAAAACTAACTGGGTGTGGTGACGCACGCCTGTACTCCCAGCTACTTGGGGGCCTGAGGCAGGGGAATCACTTGAACCTGGAAGTTGGAGGTTGCAGTGATCCGAGATCGTGCCACTGCACTCCAGTCTGAGAAACAGAATGAGACTCCATCTCAAGGAAAAAAAAAAAAAAAAGACATATAAGCACATCAGAAGGCACTGTATGTTTTATTGTGATTTAGCTCTTCTTTCGACAGAAGAGGTGATAAACTAAGAGGACTTCCTTAAATTGATTCCAACTTGACATCCACAGTAAGTTTTATTTAAAAAAAAACAAAAACAAAAACAAAAAAAAACAACCATTTTTTGAACTATGAATACCACTGGAAATACAAAGTATTTATAATGGGACAAAAACAGTTGGGAATGTGAGATGGGGAATCTGATGTTTTTATTTTCCTGCTGAGCATGAATGGGAGAGCATGCAGAACTTCCAGATTCACAGTCTTCCAGTCAGCCACAGGAGTGAAGAGGGTGAGCCAGTGCAGGGCCAAGAGACACGGGGGAACAATGAGGTTGTTTGTAAAATCACTTTAGTTTCTCAGTTCAACCAAGTGTTTTCAGTTTTTTTGTGGACAGTTTTCCTTGTCACTGGAGCTTCCTTTTCTGCTTTTCACGTATTTTATAGGTAATTGCTTCCTTTTCTAATCCCTTCTCTTGTAGGCAGTGTGTCTATTATTTCCACAATGTGGTAGGGTGATGGAAAAATGCCCTATCATATGTAAAATAAAAAATCTCTCCAAAATATGTGTATGTATTTACATATGCCATGTAAACATAATTATTCAAATAATCAAATGGAATACTTTGTAGAAGACTTAACTTTAAGAAACAAATTTTCCTGTAGTAAGAAGTTGCTTTTTCTATTTGTGTGAGGTTTTACGGTTTTGTTACTTTTGCTTATGTCTTCTCAATGTGTTCACTCTGTGATAGGGAAAACACACATACACACAGTGTCAGATTGCTGAAGATTAACTGAGTTCCTTCAGTACCAGTAAACGAGAGAGTACACAAATTATTGCGAATGGAAAGTTTTACCATAGCTTCAAAAACTTATTTCAGAATGATGGTTGTAGTAAATTAAGAGGAAACAGCAGGTGATACTAGACTCAAATAAATTTACACATATCAAGCTGATTTCCCAACTTCATTTTTAAAAAAGAATGTTTAAGTAAACTTACTAATTTATTCCAAAATATAATTTAAATATCTTTTCATCCAGTGAAATAAATTGGTAAAGGAGCACATATTTCCTTGTGGTTTGAGCTTTGACAGCAGTGCGTATATCCGGTACTCATGCTGGTGTATCTTTCCTTCTTATGGCGAGTTTAGAGTAAAAGGGCAGTTACCATATAGAGGGGTATGTGGGAGCATACTGATGTGTGGTGTTCCTAGATTAGAACCCATGAATACCATGTTGATATTCCAATAATGGCTTCACAATATGTGTAGTCTTTTGATTTTTAACTTTGTGCTACTTTTTCATCTTTTATACTCTATGCCTCTGAAGATTTTTCTTGTTCCCTGCTAAGTTTAAAGTCCAAAGTATAATTTTAATGGTGTGCTTAAAAAAAAGATATTTTTAATTTTGCATTTCATTTTGAATCATCTACTCACATAAAAGGACTTGCAGAGATGGAGAGCCTCAATTATGTTCATAAGTAATTATGCAGCGACATTTGCTTCGAATCTTTACACATCTTCAGTGGGGGTAGAAAGTCTTTCTTAATTACTGGCTGGACTGATTTTTTTCCCCTCTTGTTGAATGTATATGGTCTCCCTGATGAGCTATTTGAAATTCTCTGTGACGTGAGCATGTAGCAGTCACTCTTGCTTACTGAAGATTGGAATGTCCTCTTGGTGACCAAATCTGTGAGAAGCTTTCCAGCCCAATGCCTGGAGCCCTACCCATATTTGTGAAATATTAGTGTCTGAAATTTGTTCTCGTTTCCTCTGAAAATTTACTTATTAGATCAACACATTAAATCATAAATTTTATGTATCTATTTTAAAGCTTGAGTACATTTTAGAGTGCTCTAATTCGCTTATTTTCCTGATTGGAAGGTAATGAGGACAAATGATTTGCACCAAGTATTTCTTAAAATTGCTGTTATTTTGACTTGAATTTGGCTCCCTATAGTTTTATTATGTGGAGAAATTATAACATGGGTAGCTGTAGTATCAATCAATCATCATAAGGAATACAAGGAGTAAGATGTGAAACAGAGACATTGAATGTTAGCTGACTACGATATCTAAATTAAGTAACTAGTAAGCTGGTTTTGTTTTGTGTAGAGTTAAAAACCTCAAACGTGCAATACCTACTTTTTCCCTCTCTCATGTAAGTGGAACAAGAGAAAGGTAAGTCACATCAACCAAGCACCTACCCCTTGACAAGCAGTTGAGGAAAACTGGACTCAAAGAAGTTAAGGAAATGACCCGAGTTCATGCAATTAGTCGGGGCCCAAGCTGAGACAGGACTCATTCTTGCTGGCACTGAAGACTTTTATTGTTCTTTGCATTGAATTATTACAGCCTAAGCGGGAACATCTCTACAAGTTCTGTGAATTTGAATAACCCAGGTTAAATTGTATCCTAGTATATTGTGAAAGAGTAGATCGACGATCTAGAGTTTTGAAGAAGCTTCTTATGGGCCAGGATCAGCTAGTAATCATGTCTGTGCTCAGTATAAGGATGAACATCTTTTTTCTTTCTTTTTTCTTTTTTTATTTTGTGTGTGTGTGTGTGTCAGGATCTCTGTCTGTTGCCCAGGCTGGAGTGTGGTGGCACGATCAGGGCTCACTGCAGCAGCCTTAACCTCTCAGGCTCAAGTGAGCCTCCCACTTCACCCTCCCAAGTTGTTGGGACTATGGATGCCTGCCACCATGCCAAGATTATTATTTTTTTCTTTTTCTTTTTTCTTTTTTTTCTTTTTTTTGAGACAGAGTATTGCTCTGTTGCCCAAGTTGGAGTGCGGTGGCGTGATCTCAGCTCACTGCAACGTCTGCCTCCCGGGTTTAAGCAATTCTTCTGTCTCTGCCTCCTGAGTAGCTGGAATTACAGGCATGTGTCACCTTGCCCAGCTAATTTTTGTATGTTTAGTAGAGACTGGGTTTCACAGTATTGGTGAGGGTGTTCTCAAACTCCTAACCCCAAGTGATCCACCTGCCTCGGCCTCCCAAAGTGCTGGGATTACAGGAGTGAGCCAACGTGCCTGGCCCTTTTTCTTCTTCTATGGCTTTTTTTTTTTTTTTTTTTCTGAGACAGAGTCTCTCTCTGTCACCCAGGCTGGAGTGTAGTGGTGTGATATCTGCTCACTGCAACCTCTACCTCCTGGGTTCAAGCAATTATCCTGTCTCATCCTCCCAATTAGCTGGAACCATAGGCGTGTACCACCATTCCTGGCTATGTAGACATGCGGTTTCACCAGGTGGGCCAGACTGGTCTTGAATTCCTGGCCTCAAGCGATCTGCCCACTTCAGTCCCCCCAAAGTGCTGGGATTACACTCATGAGCCACTGCACCCAGTGAGGATGAACATTTGAAATGCTCTTAGTTCTGTATGGCCTTCATATACGCTTGAAAGAGATATTCTTTGAAAAATAGTTAAATATTTAAGCCTTTCATATGAGTGATAGACTTTGCTAGGTTGTTTAGAGGAAAAGAAACATCATAAAAGTTTTCTGTCTTTAAATTTTTTTTAATTAATTGGGGCATACTGTTAGCACTCATACTGTTAGCACTTGGACCATACACGTGATACCCAAATAATTACTAAATTGGGTCATGCACAGCACAGATTATAGGTGTGTGACTTAAGAGAAAAACCTATCCATTTCTATATTAATGTAATAAAAGGAAATTCAGTAACTAATTATTTTCAGGGGCAATAACTTGGAAATTTACGTATTGCTTAATATATTGATTAAAATACAAGCAGAAGTGTTATTTATTGAAAAGTAGTAGCACTCTCAGTACCCTTAAAGAAAACGAAAATGGAAAAGGTAATTCAACACTGTTATACAATTGAATTATAATAATGTGAGTATTTTGACTAATAAAGTATTGAATGTGCAGACCGAAATAACCAATGATGTTTTTCTAGTTGGTAGCAGCATTGTCCATGTTAGGCAGTAAATCTTAAAACACTTAATTTCCTGAGTACACTAAGGTTTTATTAGTCACCTTTAGTTTTTTGTGGTTTTGTTTTGTTTACAACTGAGGAACTAGAAACATAATTGATTTACAAAGCTTTTCAGAGTCCTCACAAAAATTTATAATTGGAACTAAACCTACTTCCTAGTGCTTGAGTTACTTTCATGGTAACACTGTAGAAACATAGAGGACTGAAATTTGAAGAGGATTCAAAATCAGTTGTCCTTACCTCTCTCTAATTTTAAAGACAAAGCAAGGTCTTTACCTACACAGCTTGTGACTAGCAAATCCAGGATTATCTGTTAAGGTTTTGTTTGTTTGAATTTTGTTTTTAGGGTGGCTTTTTGTTTTTATTTAAAAGAGAATTTACACCATCCAAGTTGTTGGTTTTTATGAATATCTTAAAAATATTTACAGTGAAGAGATCATTGACTTTAAGAAAAGAGGCATCAAAGTAATCCCATCTCTATGATAGATACTAGTACTAATAAACATGCTATTAGCTAATTTTGGCAAATGTCACCCTTGATTAATCCATATTACTGTAAAAAGTTACATGTATACAACTTAATGCTGTTTATATGTCATTATTCTTGCTGTGATAGGTGCTATAAGGGTAAACCAAGGAGACCTCATCTACTCATAAATGTCAGAGGGCTTCTGAAGTCAACTTGAAGCTAAACTTTGAAGGATGAGAGGGAGTCAACTAGGTGAAGGTGGGTGGGGTTGGTAGGCGAGGATTAGCTTTAGAGAGTTTTTACAAAGGTACAGAGAGAGGTAAGAGCTCTGTAGCCTTGTAGGGGAAGATAAAAGTCCTGTGTGGCTGGAGGTTTGATATGGGAAATGCAGTCTTAGATGTAGCCAGAAAGGTGAGCAGAGGCCAGATAATCCTGAACTATGTAGAGAATATTAAAGGTTTTCCTTTTTGTCCCATGAGCAACAGGATGCACTTAAAACCCTTTTAAGGAATGGAATTACGAGATGAGATTAGCCGGTGCCCTGAGAAAGCAAGCTTACTTTTTTTTCTTTACGGGAATTTGTTTGGATTTTAAATGTTAAATGCAAAATTGGAAAATTTGAAATGTCATTTTCACAAATTAAACTGCATTGTCTCAAGTAGAATTCTGTTGTGTTTTTATAATTGTACCTTTGTGTTTCTGCCCAACATAGTAGCCCTTAAAATGTTTAGTGATTCTCGAACACATCCTTAGTCCTTCCTTAGCTCACTCTCAGTGTCTCTGCAATGCAGGTGTAGCTGTTTTAGGACCCCATTGGTGCACATTGTATCTTGCCATTTAGTGTGAGAATAGTTCATTGGTGATACTGACACTATCTTACAGATAGTTAGATACAATGTTAGTAGAATACCAGGTATCAGTGGATTTTTCCCTGCAGAACAGTATGTCCTAGAAGCCTTTTTTCTTAGCATGACATCTTTCCATGTCCTAATGGTCTCTTGAAGATATACTGTATGTCTTCAGTTTTAATTGTTTTTCTGTTTAGTATATTTGGAAGACCAAGCAATAGCTATTAGTTTTATGCATTAAAAATACATATCAGGTAAAAAATTGTAAACAATCTAAATGTCAGGGCAATGGATTATGAAATTTCACATTCATTGGAATACTCTATAGTAGTTAATGAAAAAGTTACATAAATATAGATAAATCTTAGAAACCTATTGAGTAAAAATGCAAGTTTCAGAATGCTGCTTAGCTTAAGATATATTTCAGTTAAGTTTTAAATATATACCAAACAATACCATATATTTTACATGGAAAAATATTTAAGTAGTAAAAATACGAAATCACAGGGTAGATAGTTCACATCAACTTCAAGAAGGTGGTAACTTCTGCAAGGGAAGGTGAGGGAATAGATTTAGAAATAGGTTAAAATGATATTCTTTCTCACTTCTAAAAGAGAAAACATAGTTGAAATAGGTAACATGAAAATGGATATTTATTCTGGGTGATAGGAGGTATATGAGAAATATCAAATAACTTTAACAAAACCCAGGATATTGCCATTGCTTTGATTGCAAATGACAGGTAACTAAAAATGGCTTAAACTATAATAAAGTTATTATGTATCTAGGGAAAGGTGGCCTTCTGCCTTCTGGTTTGAGCACCTAACCATGATACCATGAGCTCCTCCTGTGCGTCAGCAGTTTCTCTCCTTTTTTTTTTTTTTTTGAGACGGAGTCTCGCTCTGTCGCCCAAGCTGGGGTGCAGTGGCCGGATCTCAGCTCACTGCAAGCTCCGCCTCCCGGGTTTACACCATTCTCCTGCCTCAGCCTCCCGAGTAGCTGGGACTACAGACGCCCGCCACCTCGCCCGGCTAGTTTTTTGTATTTTTTAGTAGAGACGGGGTTTCACCTTGTTAGCCAGGATGGTCTCGATCTCCTGACCTTGTGATCCACCCGTCTCGGCCTCCCAAAGTGCTGGGATTACAGGCGTGAGCCACCGTGCCCGGCTCTCTCCTATTTTTAAGGTGGCTGCAGCTGCAAACATCAAATTCTCAAAGCAGGTCACCCAAAATGGGAAGGGGAAAGAATGAGAGCCCTTTTTTCTCTTATTGGCGGGAAAGTGTTTTGTAAAAGAGTACATTACGTCTCACTGATCAGAGCTTCAGAGCCTGGGCCAACTCTGCTTAAAGCATACGGCCTGGCAGATCATAAGTACTAAATAAATATTTGTTGAATGGGTCTGTCTTTAGCAAAGGGGAATGGGATTGCCATGATTGTTTTGGGAGGTTTCTTCTTGTGGGTGATCTTAATCTTCAAGCCAAACTCTTTGTCGATGCTGTTGTATTTTTCCTGAAATGGTCTCTAATACTTAGGGTAGAAATCAGATTATTGGTGGTATTATTGGTGCTCCAGGGCTGGCTCTATGTATGTGCATTCCTTTTCAAAGACTACAGAAAATCACCACGAGTGCACTGAATCTCCTTCATGATTGTACGAGAACTTTTGATGAGGCCGAAAAATGTGCTAAGAAAAGGTTTTGAGTAGTGTAGAAGTCTTCGCATTCCTTAGTATTATGTCGCTGACTGAAACTGGACTCACGGCTAGGTCTTGCCTTGACAAGTGATAGAAAGTGGGTTATACAGAACGTTTTATTTGTGAAATAGCCAGTCATTACCATTTTGAAGTAATCTGAAGATCCGTGTGAGCTTCTCAGGCTAGACAGCCAGGTTAATAACCATTTCTTTTCACGGAATCAAACATGCTAGGTTTCTCTGATTATTTTCTTTTGCTGACCTTCTAGCTGAATTCATTTGGCTGTGAAGTTTAAAAAAAAAAATCCTTAAAATATAACTGCAAGCTAGTGGTTACATAGTAAGATTTCTTGCTAAACTTGCTTTCTCATCCTCCCTTCCCTTCCATAGCTAGACTTTATTTACAAGTTTTTTTTTTTGACGTGAAGTTGCTGTTTTTAATTATGTGTGTGATTTCTTAAATAAGAGGAAACTTGTACACATTTCCAGACTGAATAAATATTATATTATTGTACACTGTTTCATCAGGTAATTATATTGTAAATCAGTATCTGAGTGAGGATCATGGAGTACCTCTATGTTTTGTCCTGTGTGGTAATTTGTCCTGCATTATTGTCTGGAGTATATCTTCCATAACTCAAAAAAATTTCTTTTGCAAAGCAGTGGTGACATTTTATTAAACTCTTGTTAATTTATAAGGCTTAGCCAAAAAACAAAGACTGAAAGGCACAAATCTTCACTGCAAATAAATTATGTGCCAGTGGCGACTACTAATTCAAAGCAGCTTTTGAATTCTAGCAGAAAGTTCTAAACTTCTCTGAATTATAGCCTTAACTTAATTTGTCATCCCAAGAAATAGCTTTTTTAAAAGGAGGAAAAAGGGATGGAAGACAGAGGGGAATGTAAAATAGATTCATTTTAGGAAGCAAATATTTCCGATCCAGTTTTGCAGTCCCAGTTCCCTGTTGGTCCCACTTCCCATGGAAATTTAGTGTAAAACTTAGGCCATGCCCATAGAAGGCACCACACAAGACAATTAGTACTACCCAAGTTCTATCCAAGATGGTGTCAGACTAGCACAAATATCAGCCTAATTGTAGTTAGGCATGGCTGCTTTCTCTCAGTGGAGAGTTTTTTCTCCCTATGCATTTTTGTCTTCTTTTCCAAAATGTCAATAAACTTTATGGAGTAGAACATCTAATGTTGCCATATATTCTGGAGTGTTTTTTAATGACAAAGTTGTTTATTTTTTTAAGGTAGCAAGATGGAAAATATTTTGTTTTACCACAGCATAAGAAACCAATAAAACCAGCTGGACAAACATTTATCAACTAAAGTAGGTGCTAAAGCCAGGCGAGAATCCCAGTATGAAGCTTGATAATGTGTTCAGAGCCTTATTTCAGTTTATGGCAGAAATTTTCAAAATTACTTGTGAGGCTACAAAGAAGTATCAACTAAAACTAAGTGAAATAACAAAGCTTCTGTGTTTTAAAATTTCAGCAGTTTGGGCTCTGACAAGTCTGTGCTCTTGAGGTTCTTTCTTGAAGAGGTTGTGGAAGAAAAGCAATGAAACATATCTACATATCTATTTCTTTTTCTCAAAATGCTTTATTCATTCAGTTGATTCATGCTCACAAAATGTGTGGTATATTGCCAAACAAGTCTGCAGGAAAATAAAAATCGTAAATAAATCTGCCAAATATACAGCTGTTAATCTGTTAGTTAATTGGAATATTGACAAATTCAGTAATGCAATCAAGATTTTTTAGCTCAACTTTAAGAAACTATAATGTTGACCAGAACTCTGTCTTGACACTCAAGGCTGTTATCCATTACATGAATAATTGGTTTCCAAAATGTGAGGCAAATATAGCCAAGTAAGTAGGAGGCCTGGGGAATGTTTATCCATGGTCTTCTCTTAAACAAAATAAATAAACATAGCGATACCAAAACTGTACCAACCTATGATAATTACCCAGTAGGTCTCTTTAAAATGATTTTCAAAACTTAGAGATTTGGGGGAAAAATATCTAATTAAAAAACTTGTGGACTTTGGTAATTAAGAAGTTACAACTGTGTTTAAAATGTGGCACGTGTGCTGTTGATTTTAAGGGATATACATATAACCATTTTAATATTTAAGAGTTACTACTAGAAATATAATTAGCATGTCAGATCGCCCATGGATATTATTGCTAAGAACAAGGCAAAATATATTAATAATAAGCAAAAATGAGACAACTTACAGGAAGATATTAAGTTAATTAGTAATACAATTGTTATCTGAATGTGGCAGATATCATGGAGGTTCTAGATGGATGACTAGTATTTGGGAAACACTGGATTGTGATTATCTGTCTTAGAGGTGGTATCCTACAGAGAGAGAAAAAGGTTGAATCTTAAAGAGTTAAGGGCCCTTGAAATTTATCTGTTGTAGCCCTTGTAACTATATAACCTCTGTTTTTGAACTTCCAGTAATGGAGAATTCAGTAAGTTCCGACTTGGCATCCTCCATCATCAGATATATCTCATAGCTATAGTTCCTTCATCATCTAGCTTTTAATAATTCCCAGAACTCAGTCTTCTAATGATAGGCAATAATAGGTATAGAATAATCCCTCTTCGCTGGATGGAATTTTAGTAATTTAAAGACATTCATCATCCTCCTTTTTCCAAGTCACTGTTTACTGGAAAAATGAGCCTCTCTTCTTCAGTAGTTCTCAAAATGACATGATTCCAAAGTGTCTGTATCATCTTGGTTACTATTTTGAATGCCTCCTTATTTTAAGGTATCTTTCCCAACAGTTCCCTAATCTTGGATAATTTACTTAATCATTCTGAAAAGAAGGATAGTAGTTTAATTCCACAAACACTATGAGATGGTGAACTTGAGTTCTTCTGTTATCTAGTATGTCACATAAACTGTAATTCATAGATATTTATCGTCATTTTATTTTTTATTTTTATTTTTTTGAGATGTAGTCTTGCTGTATCACCCAGGCTGGAGTGCAGTGGCGCGATCTCGACTCACTGCAACCTCTGTCTCCCGAGTTCAAATGATTTTCCTGCCTCAGCCTCCTGAGCAGCTGGGATTACCAGTGTGCACCACCATGCCCAGCTAATTTTTGTATTTTTAGTAGAGACATGGTTTTGCCATGTCACCCAGACTGGTCTCAAAGCCCTGAGCTCAAACTGATTCCCCCACCTTGACCTCCCAAAGTGCAGGGATTACAGGTGTAAGCCACCACACCCGGCCTATTGTCATCATTTTAACTCGTAGCTATTATCACTATTATCACTGATTATTATGTATGCTAAATATAATACATAACAATACTGAGAAAATATTTTAAGGGTGTAAGATCTAATTGTAGACACTGTAGCTTTTTGATTATGTATTGTATTTGTTTTCATTGATGTCTAAATTTGCACTGCATTTTGTTGTTGTTCTTGGTGACATCTCACTGACTCATTGACTCTTCCTTTCTCCTAAAATGTCCTAGTATTTTTCCATGCAAATGCTGCTGACTCACATCTTCCTATTCTGTAGCTGCTAGATTTAGATCCAATTTTAGGTCTTAGGATCTAATCCTATTCCTATCAAATTTAGCTTTGTTTACTTCAGTTGGTCATTTAATTCTTTCAGGATCTTTTTGGATACTGGACCCTGTTAACCTAATCATTCCTCCCTGCTTAGAATAGAATCAACATTTTTTTTTTCTTAAATTAGGCATTCTTTGCAATCTGATCTTTATTTACCTGATTATGAATGTGATGCATACTCACTATGGAAATTATTGGTCACTTGTTGGAGTTCTGTTGGAGACACAATATTTAGGCAGTTCTCATTGATATGGACATTGCAGTTGGTAAATCGCTGTTGCTCTCTGCCCCTTGAGGCTTTCCTCTTCCTTGATCCCCTTATGCCCCCACTTGATGTCACATAAACGTCCGCATGGTCCAGCTCATGGAAATTTAATGCTGCACATAGCAGAGGCCCTATAAAACCCTTCTCCAGCTGTGGCCAGTACCTATTCACTACAAGCTGTTAATATTTTGAGTATCACCCCTGGGTATAACATTATATGAGTAAAATACAGTGTATGCGGGGCTCTACTACCATGTTTCCTGTTTTCCTTTGATAATCTAGCAGAAAATAAGAAATAGCAGTAATTTTTATTTACTTATATGCATATATAAAATAGTTGAAACTTGGTAATGCCTCTGGAGAATGGAATAGCTTGTATATGTTAGTCAGGAAAGGATTTTGATAACCCTTTTAATGGGCTTGGTTAAGCCTAGCTAAGTGAGACACTTACTGGCCTCCCAAATATATCCACATCCTTATCCTCAGCACCTGTCGATGTGCTAACTTATATGACAAAAGCAACTTACAGATATGATTGAATTAAGAACCTTAAAATAGAAGATTATCCTGGATTATCTGGTTGGACCCAGTGCATTCACAAAGATCCTTATAAGGGAAAGAAGGAGGCTGGAGAGTCAGGGTCAAAGTAGGAGACAGGACAAGGGAAGTTGTGGTTGGAATGATGTAATCGATTTCTGGCTTTGAAGATGGAAAAATGGGCCCTGAGTGAAGGGATGCATGTGGCCTCTATAAGCTAGAAAGGCAAGGAATTAGATTCTCCCCTAGAGCCTCCAGAAGGAATACAGTCCTGTTGATGCTTTGATTTTAGACCATTGAAACCCGTTGTGGGCTTATGACCTCCAGAATAGAAAGATAATAAATTTGTGTTTGTTTATCACTAAGTGAATGGTAATTCATTACATTAACAATAGGAAACTAACACAGATCAATATCCATTTTAGGGGTTGCAATTTAGCCCCTTTCCTAATAATTAAGATTATCTAGCTTTCATTCTTTTAACAATAATTATAAGTAACAGGATAGGGAAAAAAAAAAACAAAACAATTTGACCAGCCTTCTTTCCTTCATCGTTGCCGAGACAGGAAAGTTTAGGACTTTGTGTAGTCGGTTGTTCTTTCTCCCAAGCCTACTCAAAATGTCGTACTGCTAGTCTGCCATCACTTTTTTCCTTTTCATCCTCAAATTCATTTAGTTTCTTGTATATTGGTCAACAAGGACAAAATAAGACCATGTTAGATTCAAAATGGAAGTCCAGTTTTCAGAATGATATTTTGACAAAAACTCTGAAGCCTATTCTTGGAGCCTCTCATTGAGATATGATTTGAACGTATGGTCTACTTTGTCATAACAGCAGCTTTTGTTCTTAACATGAATTATGCTAGAAGCTGGCTTGCTATGGGTTTAACCATCTACTGAGGAACAGTTGATGCAAAACAATTACTAAGGCGGAAGTTCAGGAAATAAGATTAGGTTTACAAATTAAATGATTTGATTCAATAAATGTGTACAATGGATGGGCATGGTGACGCACATCTGTAGTCCCGGATACTTGGGAGGCTGAGGATGGATGATCCCTGGAGCCCAGGCATTCAAATCCAGCCTGGGCAACATAATGAGACCCTGTCTCTAAAAACAAAAAAACAAGTTTACAATGATGACCTCTCAAGAGACTTAAAATATTCAGTTAACTGTCTGTCATCCCAGAGTTGAATTCTGGAGGTAGAAAGGTTATAAAGATTAATTTGGCATTATTGTAATTGTCTGTTTTGAAGTTGCTATTTAAAGACTGTAAAGGCTTTTGGTCAATAGAAAATTCAATAAATGCAGAATGCTCCATGGTGAAATCTCTTCCATTTAGACAGCTTTCCAGTATGTTGCACTAATTTTGCATCATTTAGACCTTTTCAGTATCAGTAGCTGCCAAAGAAATGGACCAGGGGGAATTGACTGAAACGAAGTTGTGCTGCTTTATTGTGTATTATTCTTTTAGGATTATCTATTTTATTATTTGAAATCAGTACATTATACATGGGGGCAAATGCCTTCCCCAGTGCAGGGATCTCATGTTTGGAGATTATTATAGAGTAACAGAAGCAGCTCTAGAACAGTAGTTCGAAGATGCAGTTTTTTCATAATTTTGCTGCTTGCTATGAAATCTTGGTTGAAACTCTTTATTTTTATCACAAAAAAGATGGGAGAAAGCATTTGTGAGAACACATAATGTATATAAAAAAATGCTTTGAAATCTGGAAAGTTCTTCACATACATTAAGTAATGGTAGTTGTTCTACAAACTTCCCTATCATTCTTCTGCCCTCCCTTAGCCATTTTTGGGGTCCAGATGGGATCACAAGATAAGGCAGGCTGGTGCAACCAGTGCTGACTTATTGTGGGGACAGCATCAGTGTCATGTCATCAACACCCTGTGACAACTGTGGCTTTGTTATTCTGATGTTGAATTACTCTCCTATCATTTCCCTCCCTCAAAATGACTAATGCACCATAATCAATGTAAAAACAATGTTAGTCCCAGAATAGTTGTTTGTGAGCATAATGAGGATAATGAAACTCTTGTTTTGCTTGAAAGTTAGGCTTTTAGTTGAGTACACTCCCTACCATGATGATCGTTTTCAGCATGTGGAGCCCATTAAGCAGTGTTGGAGCTGGATTCACAGTTTAATGTGCTAACACTGCATCTGTTTCTACCCTGATGATAACACCTGGATCAGTTTATAACTTATGTAGAAGTTTAAGATGTGGTGTCGTTAATTTCTAAAACAACTGTTGATCTTTATATGTGTGAACCCCATGGTCTTTTACATTCCAGTTGAATCCATTGCCATTTGAACATACTTATACCTGTGTGCGCTTTCAGAGTGGGAAGTAAAAACACATGTCCCCTCTAGGGGCTTTATTTTCACTTAAATTCTTCTGCAGGGTGACAGTGATGAGCTTATTAATATTTTTTCTTGTTTTTTTTTTTTTTTTTTCCTGGAGATGAATAGGATGATGCATTTATGGTGTACTTATGTAACCTTTATTAAATCTTCATCTAAAATAAATTGCTGATGGATGATTTCCTTCCTGCTTTGTCAAAACACATGCATATTCTCCATCCAAGCCATTTATGATGCCATAAGTAAGTTATTGATTCCTCTTGGGAGCTGTGAAATGCCTGGGCATTAAAAATTAAAGAAAGGTGATTCTGTTACTGAGGCTGCATGCCTTATCTCTGTGGCTAGCTAAAAGCAGAGTGCCAGTTCACTGGAGCTTTGAAAAATGACTTTTCCCAATGACCTGCTGCCTTTTAAAGACAGCAGAGTTTGGAGTTCCTTTTTAAAGTGGTAAATGCCCTTGGAGAGTTGTAGTACAGTTTTATTCCCATTAGAAAGATTGAACTTCTCCCTAGGATGCCCTCAGAAGGGAAACCATTAGAAGATAGGACCACTATAACATTTGGGCATCCTATTCTGTTATCCTCCCCAAGGCAACTTTTAATGTTTTTCAACATGAAAATCTATCTATTCTGAGTACAGTGACCATAGTAAAGTGCATGACATTCCCTTTTTTTCACAGGTGATCAGATTTCTGATCTTAGACTCTTCTAGGTTGTATTTTAGGCCATCATAAATTATAGCCAATTAACTCCCCACGTGGGTAGGGCTAACTTATATGAAGAGTGTAAAGAGGGCACTTTCAAATAGTATGTTGACCTTTATTTTTATTAGCAAAGATACAAGAGGTTTAACATTGTCCTGTTGTTTAGAAGTGGCCATCTTTAAAAACATAATAAAGTGTGTAATTGGAAATGCCTGGCTAGTTCTTTTCCTAATTTGTGCAAGAAAAAATATACAGAAGACATTATGGTTGTTTTATTAGAATTGATCATCTTTAGTCAAGAAATGTACCCAAGGTCAGCTTCTTTGGTAGTGTGCAACTGTCATCCTTCTGATCAGTCCGCTTCCCAAAAATATCCTAATTAGGCTGTGAACAGTGATATAAGTCCTGTGACTTCTTTTTGTTTTATGCTTTTTGATTACCTCACTTAACCTTGCTGTTGTCCATCTTTCCAGCTGAGTTTGACTGCTCTGAACATCATTCTTGTGCTCTTAGATTGGCTATTGGGCTTAATTTATGATTAATGCAAGCAAAATTTCAGATGGGTGCAGTGCGGGAGAGAGGAGCAAAGTCCTAGAGAATATGTAAAGAGAAAAAGATAAATGATACCAGTAACTGCATGCTATATGTAGGGGTATTGACCAACATTTCAGGAAAAAGTGCTCACCTACAGCATCCAGGAAGGAGAGGCAGGTGAATCGCTGTAACTGAAGCAGTCATTTGTGAAGCCCCTACTGTGCACCATGCACTGTGCTTTGGAGTTAACCTAGTTACCTTATTTAGTGTTCACCATAAACAATTTTTAGATGAGAACCTGAATCCTCACAGCTAGTAAGTCCAACAGGAATGATTTCAATCAAAATTTGGCAAACTCTAAAGTGTGTGTATGTGTGTTTAACACAGTGTGGATTTGGGGAGTTGCTTCAGATAAGAGATGAATGTAGACTTTTGTTTTCTTCACATGTTGGAGTAAAAAGTTAGATTGGTTGTGCTTAGATTTCTCTGATTGAATACCGTCTTCCATTCTTATATTTAAATTTTACTTGTTCATTTTATGCCTTGTGAATTTATTTAATTAGCTTGGTTACTTGTATGTAGAAAAAATATTATTTTATTGGCAGTGGCCAGGGTGACAGAAATTATGTTTATTGAAAGCAATGATGCTCACGATTAAATAAAAATGATCTCATGGTCGTGGTTTTGGGATTTCTCGTCTTTGCAGAGGTTAGCTGATGTAATAGTCATAGACATGGAGGGCTAAAAAGGCACTATGCATATCCACCTGTTCCAAATATATGAATTTGGGGTCAGCAAAAGGCTAAACCATACCATTACTTAAGATTTTACTATTGGGTTTTGTTTTGTTTTTCTCTGAGGTTGAGTCTTGCCCTGTTGCCCAGACTGGAGTACAGTGGCATGATCTTGGCTCACTTCAACCTCCACCTTCCAGGTTCAAGTAGTTCTCCTGCCTCATCCTCCTGAGTAGCTGGGATTACAGGCGCCTGCCACCACGCCTGGCTAGTTTTTGTATTTTTAGTAGAGACGGGATTTCACCATGTTGGCCAGGCTGGTCTCGAACACCTGATCTCAGGTGATCTACCCGCCTCATCATCCCAAAATGCTAGGATTACAGGTATGAGCCACCACGCCCGGCCAAGATTTTAAAGGGACATGTTGGTGCTTCGTAATTTATCTGTTCATAACTGAGATCGGAAAGAGCTGATAGTTTTCACATAACATTTATCATATATATGTATATACAGAGTGCCTGCTGTGTGATTTATTTAAAGGGCTACAGAATAAAGCGTGTTAGAGCTCCCTGAAATCTAATTTATTTCTTGATTATTAAAGTTTGGTCAAGAAATGATATCAAGATTAGGAAGTGCTGCAGTATATATTAGGATGTCAGTAAATTTTAATGCTGGAGTTAATATCTCTCTTTCTCCGCTCATTCTTGGATGAAATATCTCTTGCCTTCCATGACAAATTAGAGAGTTGCTGGTGGTTTGTGGACCAAATGTTTGGGTGCTTTGTGTAGGCTCATCTGTGTTAGTTTTAAATTAGAGTGTTTTCCTCCTTGCCTATCTGTTTTTCATCAGCGCTCGTATATCCGCGTGTCCGAAAAAACTCTCTGATTTAGCTGCGAGGCTGATTTTAATGTAGGGATGTCTGTGTACCCTGTCATCACCGGCAGCGCTGGTGAAACTTCCCATGTTTTGCATGTGTGTTGCTACAATATGTTCAAAGTCTGATCTTTCTCAGATGTATGTGTGTGTGTATAACTATTTTATAGCTGAAAAGGGATGCAGGCAGCAAAGTCTCTGCCAGAATATGTTTTCTATTAAATTTTGTAATATGAAATTATAGGTTAGCGTTTGGCTCTCATAAAGCCGCCTTTTCCACCCGTCACTGGAAGACAACTAACACCTTCCTTTGACTCACGTTTTCCAAGATTCCTTAGTGTTAAAAGAAGACTTTCTTTTTGAAATGCAGAAATTAAAAGAATATGGTACAAAAGTGTTTTTTATAGCTTTATTGAGTCTTGAGGGCAGATATATGGATTCCAGACAAAATGCAATAATAGACTGGGATTTTACTTTCAAATCGTCTTGCAAACACTTCTCACTGGAGATTTATTGTACATGTGGAGGAACACAGGCTGCTTTGAAGGTTAAATGGAGTAGTTTGGAGAACAGTGTTCAAGTCCTTTCTGCCTCTTATTAAGTGTATGCACTTCTTTAATTAACTTAACCCCTCCAGCTTTAGTTTTCTAGATAAATTGAGATAATGTGTGTGCTTTGTAAACTTTGTCAATCTCAATGTAAAGATGATGTAGCACTAGTGTTTTATTGTGTCTGTTTAGTTAGCATTAATGCCTTGTTGTATTGGCCCCATTGCATGATTAGAATTTTTTTTTTTCCCCTGGTAGAGAATCTAGACAAATTCTGTCAGAACTGAGAATAAGATACCTCTTAAAACCCTATTTACAATCACAAAGCAGTTCAACCAGTCATCAAAAACAGCCCCAGACATAGTATATATTGTAGAAATGTGGCTTGTATGTGAAATGTAGTTTTCCTGAAACTCTGAAAGATAAACAGTAGCTAGCGTATGTAATAATACAGTACTGTCTCTATGAGATAGTAGGGCTTATTAGTTTTCTAGCGCTGCCATAACAAAACACCACAGACTGGGTAGCATAAACAATGGAATCTTATGTTCTCACAGTTCTAGACTTTAGAAATCAAGATCAGTGTGTCCGCAGGTTTGGTTTCTCCTGAGGCCTTGCTCCTTGGCTTGCAGATGGCCACATTCTTGCAGTGTCTTGGCATGGTCATTCTTTTCTCACATGCATCCCTGGTGTCTCTGTGTGTGACCAAATGTTTTTTACTTGGACACCAGTCATGTTGGATTAGGATCCACCTGAAATTCCTCATTTTAACTTGACCACCTCTTTAAAGATCTTATCTCCAAATACAGCCACATTCTGAGGTACTAGGAATTAGGACTTCAACATACGAATTTGGGGGTGGCAAGGTGGGACATGACACAGTGTGTGTGGCACATAACAGGGAGAGCAGTAGAAAAAGAGCAATGACAAAGAGTTAAATTCCTGTGTGTGCAGCTCTGATCTTTACTGACTCTAATAGTCTCAGGCAGGACTCTTAATTTCTTTCTTTTTTTTTCGAGTCTCACAGTGGCATGATCTCGGCTCACTGCAATCTCTGCCTCCCGGGTTCAAGCGATTCTCCTGCCACAGCTTCCCAAGTAGCTAGGATTACAGGTGCCCACTACCACGTCCAGCTAATTTTTCTACTTTTAGTAGAGACGGGGTTTCGCCATGTTGGCCAGGCTGGTCTCGAACTCCTGACTTCAAGTGTTCCTCCTGCCTTGACCGCCCAAAGTGCTGGGATTACAGGCGTGAGCCACCGCACCTGGCAGGACTCTTAATTTCTAATGTCCGCATCCATATCCACCTACTCACAGAGTCATGATGAGGGTTGAAGAAGATCATGAACCTGAGCACATTTTGTAAAATGTAAGAGTGATACAAATACAAGGCAGTATTCTAACAGGAATACCTGTGAGGGATAGATTGGCAACATGTAGAATATTTTAAGTATAAAAGGGTAAGGATTATTGCAAACATTTGGCTAAAATAAGATTCTTGGCTATTCTGTATGGATGCAGGAGTTCTGGGTAAAGAAAGGTGATTTGGGCCGGGTGGCTCATGCATGTAATCTCAGCACTTTTGGGAGTCTGAGGCAGGCGGATCACTTGAGGTCAGGAGTTCAAGAGCAGCCTGGCCAATATGGTGAAACCCCGTCTCTACTAAAAAATAGAAAAATTTGACGGATATGGTGGCAGGCGCCTGTAGTGCCAGCTACTTGGTAGGCTGAGGTACGAGAATCGCTTGAACCCAGGAGACAGAGGATGCAGGGAGCCATGATAAAGCCACTGCACTCCAGCCTGGGCGACAGAGTGAGACTCAGTCTTGCGGGCGGGGGTGGGGGTGGCGGGGGAAATTTGATTTGGTTAAGACTCAATTCAGAGAAGACAGGAGTATTAGGTGAGCAGATAAGCTAAACATCTGGATAATGCATCATGAATGTCTTTCCACTCCCAATGCTTGTTTTCATAAAGCCTGTTAGTTTCTCCCTTTAAAACTTTTTCCCGTTTTACTTTCCTGGTCTGGCAGTTTTCAGGCTAAGGAGTCAGTGGATTCACAAGCAGTGTTCATAGCCAGAGGGTACTTTTCCTATTTACCCTAGGTGAAGATTATGACCCCTCAGGATGTGAATTTTTTCAAAGTAATACTTGAATAGTTGGAGGAAAATTGCCATGTACTTTATCTGTTCTGAAATGTGTACAGCACATGTGTAAAGGCAAGTATTTTAACTGGGTGTTTTCTTAGCTTGCCATGCCTGCATCCTTAGAGAGTACATTTGGATAATCAAATCCTTAGGCACAAAGATTTTATCTTTTGCTCTGTAAAAGCACATAGACCAAGACCATGCACAAAATAGGTGTTCTTGGAATCCGATGGTTATAGTTATGTTCTCTCTTTTAGAATCTAGTGTTCCAGCCGGTCAGGGTGGCTCACGCCTGTAATTCCAGCACTTTGGGAGGCCGAGGCAGGTGGATCCACGAGGTCAGGAGTTCAAGACCAGCCTGACCAACATCGTTAAACTCCGTCTCTACTAAAAAATACAAAAAGTTAGCTGCGCAGGGTGGCCGGCGCCTATAGTCCCAGCTACTCAGGAGGCTGAGGCAGGAGAATGGCGTGAACCCAGGAGGCGGAGCTTGCAGTGAGCCGAGATGGCGCCACAGCCTGGGCGACAGAGCAAGACTCCCTTTCAAAAAAAAAAAAAAAATCTAAAGAATCTAGTGTTCCATAGAGCTCATTCATTGAAAGCATTGAACTTCATAAAAAAAATTATAATCTCATATTCATTCCATCCCTTAAAGTCAAACAGTAATCATGTTTTAATATAGAAAAACTAGAAGGGGCCGGGCGCAGTGGCTCACACCTGTAATCCCAGCACTTTGCGAGGCCAAGGTGGGCGGATCACTTGAGGTCAGGAGTTCGAGACCAGCCTGACCAACATGGTGAAACCCCATTTCTTTTTTTTTTTTTTTTTTTGAGACGGAGTCTCGCTCTGTCGCCCAGGCTGGAGTGCAGTGGCCAGATCTCAGCTCATCGCAAGCTCCGCCTCCCGGGTTTACGCCATTCTCCTGCCTCAGCCTCCCGAGTAGCTGGGACTATAGGCGCCCGCCACCTCGCCCGGCTAGTTTTTTGTATTTTTTAGTAGAGACGGGGGGTGAAACCCCATTTCTACTAAAAATACAAAAAATTAGCTGGGCAAGGTGGCAGACACCTGTAATCCTAGCTACTTGGGAGGCTGAGGCAGGAGAATTGCTTGAACCTGGGAGGTGGAGGTTGCAGTGAGCTGAGATCGTGCCACTGCACTCCAGCCTGGGTGACAGAGCATGACACTCCCCCTCTCTCTCTCTCTCTCTCTCTCTCTCTATATATATATATATATATGTTGAACTAGTCACACATTGCAACATATCACAAATCCTAAAGACCTTATTGTAGTGGAAACATAGTATTAGATGTAAAAATTTTAAAAAGTGAACTTTTTAATGTAGCTATGAGTTGATGAAAACCTACAAAATTGAAATTCATAAATTATGTAAACAGATGCACTAAAGTGGTTCATGTATAGTACCTGATTTAACTTTTAGGTGTGAGAAAGCTTCACAATATCCCTTCTAGTTGTTTCTAATTTCAAATCTGGAAAATTAGAAAAAAGTTATTTTCATTAAGCTTTTAAATTGAGACTCTGATACAGTGTAGTACAGTGAGAAAGAGGTGAGGTGTACTGAATTATTTTATGTCACGATGTTCTGATACCGATATAGTGACCAAGTGATTATGTACAAAATATTAATACTGTTTTTCTTCATGCAAATTGCAAGGCTGTGAAAAATACTCCAAATTGTTTCACTCATTATTTTAATCAGTGAAATTAAGTGCTTAGAGTGTGGGATTTCTGATACTTTCATGCTGTATTAGTTTTTGATTTAATTTTGCAAAATGCTTTTCATATAATAACGTTTAAAAACGTCTCTAGGTAACTAAAGTTTTAATTATACGTGATAAACATTTTTTAAAATGGTTTATTAGTTTTCAGGGTCACAGACAGCTTTTTTTTTTTTTTTTTGGATATTTCCTGTAGAAATTTTGAAAACGACAGCATTGCTTTATCTGGGGAACTAAAGATATTTTAAAAAATATTTACCCTACATTCTACTCCCTCATTGTCTCCTACTAAGAGGAAAGAGTGCCGGGGGCCGTGGCTCATGCCTGTAATCCCAGCACTATGGGATGCTGGGGCGGGTGGATCACTGGAGGTCAGGAGTTCGAGACCAGCCTGGCCAACATGGTGAAACTCCATCTCTACTAAAAATACAAATATTAGCCAGCATTGTGGCACATGCCTATAGTCCCAGCTACTCACTCAGGAGGCTGAGGCAGGAGAATCGCTTGAACCCAGGAGGCGGAGGTTCCAGTGAGCTGAGATCATGCGACTGCACTCCAGCCTGGGCAACAGAACGAGACTCTGTCTGAAAAAAAAAGAGGAAAGACTATCTAGGTAAACTTGATTTGAGGTGAGAAGAAGCTTCCTCATCCATGGAAGCTCTATGAAAGCAAATCTCCAACAGCTTGTGGGCTGAGTTTAACTGCAGCTGGGGCCATTTTTAATCAGATGTTGACTTTTCTTTTTGCTTAGGGGCCTAGGGTTAGGGAGGGTTGCTGTGCAGATATAGCTCATAAAATTTCTTTATTGCTTATTGGAAAAACTCCTAAAGGGATGGAAGAGGGATCCACTAAGAATATTCCTTTAGTTGGAAGCCTTACCTTTCGTAGAATTTTCTCAAAACCAACAGTTATTCGGGGGCCCTGACCATTGGGTGTCTGACAACAGGCTCTTTAATGACTTCCTGTAGTCTCTTTTCATTCAACATATGTGTGGTAACAATTTATTAAGTGCCAGCATTTATTAATGCTTACAAAGTCGTAATTTTTGTTCATGAAGGTTTTTGCAATCTACTAGGAAGAGATCAAGATAAAAACAAGCAAATTCGGAAAAATGTTACCAGTGTAATGATAAACACTTGTCCAAAGTGTAGTGCCTTCCTTTACTCTAGGGACTTAGAAACCTAACACTGCCCCCAACAACCCAGCATCCCACACTGTAATTTATTTGCCCTAACTTAAGTTCCTATAGGAATCTGAAATACAGCGCTTATCCCCAAAGTAAGATGGACTTTAGCTGCATAATATTTCTCTCATTCTCTTACCCTATTAGCCAAGTATTTGCATATTAACTGGAGCTTTCTAAATATAATGGCTTATCCCTAAAGAGGTACTCTAATGAAGGGATTATAGGTTAAGTGGCAAATGAGTGCCAAAGACATGTGGCTAAGCCAGTTAACCTGATGGTTTTTCACAGTTAATTATCATTGACTGAGTAGAGGTTAGTGGCCTGAGTGAACCACTTTTAGATGAAAGTGGTAATTCCCTACATACTTAAAACAATCTAGAATTTTCCAAAACGGTAAATGCGATTTATCGGTACCAATCATCTCTAATTAGAATTTAGTTTATTAACCCAGCAATCCCATTATTGGGTATATACCCAAAGGATTATAAGTCATGCTACTATAAAGACACATGCACATGTATGTTTATTGTGGCACTATTCACAAGAGCAAAGACTTGGAACCAACCCAAATTTCCATCAATGATAGACTGGATTAAGAAAATGTGGCACATATACACCATGGAATACTATGCAGCCATAAAAATGGCTGAGTTCATGTCCTTGCAGGGACGTGGATGCAGCTGGAAACCATCATTCTCAGCAGACTGTCACAAGGACAGACAGCCAAATACCGCTTGTTCTCACTCATAGGTGGGAACTGAACAATCAGATCACTTGGACGCAGGGCAGGGAACATCACACACCGGGGCTTGTCGGGGCTGGGGTCTGGGGGGAGAGATAGCATTAGGAGAAATATCTAATGTAAATGATGAGTTGATGGGTGCAGCAAACCAACATGGCACATGTATATCTATGTATCAAGCCTGCACGTTGTGCACATGTACCCTGGAACTTAAAGTATAATAATAATAATAATAAAAGAATTTAGTTCATTAGATACATATTGAGTACTATGTATGTTAGGCTCCAAAAGATAAATAAGATGCCTTTTCAACTTCTAAGGAGTTAGCAATATATTGGGGAGATGAAGTTTCAAGACAATAAATGAATCAAACCTGAAGATCATTGAGAGATTCACGTCCAGTCAAATTCCTCTCCATCCCATGAAGAACAATAGTACATGACAGAGTAATGCCAGTTATTCCTGCTGCTCCATCCCTCAAGCTTCATTCCAGCTATACTTACTGTATTTTCAGATCTCAGACTTGCCACACTCTCTCCTGCCCCAGAATCTTTGAAAATATTAACTGTTGGCTTGGAAGCATCACCACAGTTTCCTTTCTCCTTCATTTAACTTTTTACATGTATGCAGATACGCTTTCCTCCTGGAAATTTTTGGCCCTCTAAGACATTGGGCATCTGTTTTGTGTTCTCCCATACCAGTCATTATTTGTGTTAGATAGTATTTATCATACTGCAGGGAAACTCCTTGTACATTTATTTGCCTTGTCTAGTTGGCTGAATATTTAAAGTCAGGGGCTCCATTTTGCTCACCATTCCATTTGCACTGCCCTTCATAGTGCCTTGCTTTTAAATAAATGAATGAATAAAAGAATGAGTGAATAATTTTCTTTGGACAGATCATTCCATTTTATTGGGCAATGATTTTCACTAGAGATAGAAGAGGGAATATTAAGATCACCTGTGTGCCATTTTGAACGCATACGTTTCTTCCCACTCCTGAAATATCTCCCATATATCATCCCATTTAAGATCCCTGATATTTGTAGTAAGTAGTCAGTGGTGTTAATGGGAATGTGTCAATACTCAAAGTCAAAAGCCAGCATATTCTGCCACAATAGGAAAGGCTTGAGCCACAATGCAAATGAGCATTGGTGGTTGAAGCATATTTGGAAAGATATAATGGTGGAAAGATAGTAATCCAGGTAGAGGGAGAGAAGACATGGTTTGAGCGGCAGCATACAGGCAGGGAAGTTTGGCTGAAATTAGCATGCATATGGAGAAGTGACCGGAGATTGGCCTTGAGGTCATCAAGAGGAAGGCTGTGAATGTTGATCTGTGAAGGGTGTTTATTATGGTAAGAAATAGGACATAATGAGGGACCTTTGTGGAGAGGAGTGCTGGTGTTGGAGTTATGTTTCAGGAAGTTTTTCTATCTATAGCATGCATAATGGATCAAAGTGGGAATGAAGGCAGGCAGGAATAGCTATTTAGTTCAGTTTAACAGTATTTGTTGCATGCCTAATATGTGTTGGACACTGGGAGAAAAGACATAATTCCTTTCCAGAGGTGACCTATAGCCTAATGAAGGAAAGAGAAAAAATGGTCAGGCAGTTTTAATAAGCATGCTAAGCAATACAGTCAGAAAATAAAGCAGGCCTGAATGAGGGTAAGAGAAAAGGGAAGTTAGAGGCAGATTCATGGGAAACTTGTGAGTTGAATTTTCTCTGAGGTCCTGAACAGCTTTAAAATGTCCTTAACCGATTTAAAAATAGATATAGGAGCAAAACCATAAGAAGCTGTCATGTACAACCTTAATTTCAGTGATGGAAGAATGATGGTACTCAATGATGAGACTATGAAAAAGAGATGGTTTGTGGGGAAAATTAGTTTGGATGTAGATTTACTAAGCTTAAGGTACTGAAACTACCAATGTTACATGGGAATTACACAGTGCCGTACTATTTAGTACACTTTTGGTTGCAGATGTCAGAATAGCAACTCAAGCTGCTTTATGAGTAAGAAGCATTTATTGGCTTATTTGACAGTATAGTACTGGCTTCAGGTATGGCTGGATCCCCGCTACGCTAGGAGTTGCCTCTGTCTCCTTGACTTTGGTTCTTTTATCTTGGCTTCACCCTCAGGCTGACCCTGTCTTCAGGCAATTCTCAAGCAGCTCTAGGATTTTTAAAATCTCATTCTTAAAAGAAGATGCCTTTTCCTAGTAGATAATTGGTGCCATATTGATTCCTGCTGTCGTTGCTTGAACCTAAGTCAGTTGTGTGGCCAATGATGGGGTTGGGGAGATGGAGTACATTATCGTTTCATCTGGGGGGGAAGGGCAGTGTCATCGTACCCAAGTGGACTGAGAATAGATGTGGCTATTCTTAAAAATAAAACCAGGACACTGTTACTAAAAGGAGGGGGTCTGCAAAAACATATAGTGTCCATTGCACAATGCTATATAAATTCGAAGCATTTTAAGTAAACATTGCCTTGTTTGATTTTTAACATGGTATTTTGTGAAAAGCATCGTTAACATTATCTGCAAACCATAGGTATGGAAATGGAGCTTTAAAGAGGCTAACTCCCACAGGCAGCACACCTAAATAGAGGACCCTGGATTCCATTAATCTTTCTTCCATTCAAATGTGGATATCAGATGGGCAGTTGGAAGTGTAGGCTCATGAGCAACACCCAGACTAGAGTGGGTGGAGTCATATAATGGAGAAGTCATCCCTTGAGCTGCAGTTGTTGGATATGACCACCAAAGAGGTGGAAATTGTAGAGAAAAAGAAGTCAAGGGATGGGACCAGGAGAGAAACAGCCACATTTGGGAGGGTTAGAACAAGGTCCTCAAAAAGATAGAAAGAGAATGAGAAAAGTAACGAGAAGAGTAATGTGCTAAAGACTAGAGTTATCACTTCTTAAATGCTCATTATCAGGCCGGGCGCGGTGGCTCAAGCCTGTAATCCCAGCACTTTGGGAGGCCGAGACGGGCGGATCACGAGGTCAGGAGATCGAGACCATCCTGGCTAACACGGTGAAACCCCGTCTCTACTAAAAATACAAAAAAAAAAAAAA